>NC_143511.1:75166917-75334417 GCF_031878675.1 Megascapheus bottae | reverse complement strand
CTCAGAGTAACCTCCTCACAAAGGCTAGTTCCCTCTAACTCCCTACCTCACCCTGGATGCCAATAATAGTGGTGGACATGCAGGAGCTGGGGGCGGGGGGTGGGGGAGTGGGGGGAGGCGTTGAAACTTCAGTTTCACAGATAGGGAACGAGAGGTGTGAGGGCATTAAAGACTAGAATTATCGTAGGTATATTGACAAACACACCACAGAATAGGAAACGGGAATATCCAGGAAATACTTGAATAGATGTTCAATCAAGAAAGCCTAAGAGGTATGTCTTTGAGAAGACAGTTACCTGTCCAGTGAGCAGACGATTTTTACTGTGTCAAATAGTAAGCAAAAACAACAGCTGGTAGAGGTGAAACAACTTAGCACTTTTAGAAGGCCAACACTTATGTCCATGAAAAGAGAAAAGACTCACAGCTTATGATCTAGTAATTCTATTTCGCAGTATCAACCCTGTACATATGCCCACATTTCTGGGCTCACATAGAAGCTTGAACAAGAAAACTTTCTGTGGTGTTTATGCCACAGATAGAAAAACAGAAAATAGAAAAGCATTAGTAAAGATGATTTACTGTTGCTCATAGTAGAGAAATACATAAAATAACCTAAATGACCATCATGGGAGATCTAACTAAATAGCTTGGAATATATATGTTTTGTAGTTAAACAAGGAGGTATAAGAGCTAAATTCAAGAGATAATCAGCTCACAACATTCCCATATCAAAGCTTGACATTTGGTTTGTGATTGAGCATGCACTTCTGCTAAGAATTGCATATAGTGTGTAGGTCTTCTTTCATTCATTTATCAGTGTTTACAGAGCATCCATTTGGCTTCCACAACCTGCATTGCGTCAGAAGACTTCAGTGGTCAACTGCTGTTTATCCTTCAGACCTGTGCAGACATCACTTCTTCTATGCAGCCTTCTTTCCCTCCTCAAGCTAGACTGATACCCTTCTTGGACTGCCTCATGGTCCACAGCAGATTTTCTACATCAGACATTAAGCTGTTCTCGTGAAGGAAGAGGTTAAAAGTCTGCATTATTCAGAACTCTATGTCTAGACTCAATCTAGTATGGGGAATGGGACAGGCACCTAATAATATTCATTATTTGAAGATGATTGTATTCGGTTTTCACTACTGAATTGAATGGATGAAAAAAAGATTGGCTAGCTGGCTGATAAACATAAAGGAGTCACAAAAGGACCTGGGGCTTGAGGGGGGGGGGAGAAGCAGGCTGACTCTGCTTAGGAGCCATAGAAACAGCACATGGGAGCTATCTGGATTTTCAACTGACCATGACTTGAGCTAAATGCTCCAAGTCCTTTTCAAGTTCAATGTGGCATCATCTATCACCCTACCCTACCGAGATGTGATTATACAAATATGTATGTCCCTTTTGTCTTCTGTTCTGTTCATTATTGCATTTTGTACGTGGTAGGATGGTTCAGATAAGAATTGAAAAGATACTTTCAAAGGAAATAAATTGACAAATGAAGTTTTGAGGTGTGTGTGTGTGTTTTGCAAGTCCTGGGACTTGAATTTAGGGCCTGAGCACTAAATTCTCTCCCTCCACTTGAGGGAGAGAACATGTAAGGAAGATACTAACAATAGAGAGGAATTAAATTATGAAATAATACATATTCGTTAAACTAGAGAATAAATAACTAAGGACACTGGGTTTGTCTGTGATAGATACTACATACAAACCCTAGTTTTGTCCTTTGATAGCTTTGTAAACCCACATCCCATCTCTGAGTCTGAGGGTCTCATTTTGTAATCTGAAGATCCAACTACCTGTTCCAGGGCTGTGGTGTTAACTGTGTTGGCTGTGGTTATCAACGGGACATCCTCAGCAAGTGCTTCATGTTCCTTATGTCTCTTTTAATGGTTCTATTCCAGAACTATTAAAAAATACTTATTTAGTGTCTGCTTTGTGATTGAAAGTGTTTCAGTGACCTGGAGTACATGGGTAAACAAACAGGCCCGAGTCAAGTTTCATGAAGAGTTTGTATTCTAGTTCTAAGCTTGGAACTCCATTCCCCCAAGTTTATGAGATGCTTCTGACTCTATGTCTTACATTGGGCATTCTGTGCCTGCTGCTTTCTTTTCCAGCAAAGTGGAAACATTTTGAGATACTGACACTGGATCACCATTTTCTCTTGTAATGCATAATTCTTAATAGATGCCCAGGTGAGAGATGAAAAATGAGCATTGGCTACTAGTCACTGTTCCTGGTTTGATTTATATTTTAAATGTATCTATCTATCTATCTATCTATCTATCTATCTATCTATCTATCTATCTATCATCTTGATTTATGCTTTCTATCTATTGATTCTATCTATCTGTCTGCCTTCCTGTCTGACTGTCTGTCTGTTTGTCTGTCTATTTATCCACCTATCATCTACTATATCTGAATAACTGAGTATCTAACCATCTATCTAGGACTTTACTTTGAGAGAAACCTAAAGATTCATGCAGGCCAGTGAGTACAGACTGTTCAGAGGAGTTTGACAGCAAAATTGAGAAGCAGAAGCTTTCTTGCTGGTTTGTTCATTTGTTTTGGTTTTCTTTCTCACAGCCAGGGCTAAAATATTCCTTGTGTCTAGTATGTTTCTGGACCAGACGGGCAAATCATTATTGTTGATTTTAGACTCAGTTTCTTCTGAATTGCAACTTTGTCTTTTACCTGTAGTATCTAAACAGTTTTGGCAGATTGGATATATTTCTCAGCAGGAAGATTCTGTCTTCAGATTATTTCCATTGGATGCTACATTGATAGTGGTGAGAAAGGTGCCATTCTGGAAGTATATCTATGCTTTAAGCCCAGTTATTTTGTTACTAGCTATGTGAAGTTAGATAAATAACTTTGAATTTCAACTGTCTTCCCTGCCTCATGAGTACCTCCAAGACTCTTAACAACAGTGAATGATTGTCATCATTATGGTTTGTAGCCTTACAGTAGGGCATCCAGAGACAGTGTGGGTACCTTGGATCCCAGTTCTTACAGGTGATCTTTGTGGGTTCTATTTTACTACAAGAAAGTATACAAGGGCCGGGAGTTTGGCCTAGTGGTAGAGTGCTTACCTGGCATACACAAAGATCTGGGTTCGATTCTTCGGTACCACACACACACACACACACACACACACACACACACACACACACACACACACAAACCCAGAAGTGGTGCTGTGGCTCAAGTGGTAGAGCACTAGCCCTGAGAAAGCCCAAGGGTGGTGTTCAGGCCCTGAGTTCAAGGCCCAGGACTGGCAAAAAAAGGAAGTATACAAGACACTTGTCTCCAAAGACCCTTTCTCTCTGACTTGAGAGGAGAGTCTAGTTTCCTGGCCCTTCATTTTAGAGATGTAGAACTGAGGTCCAAATAGACGATTCAATGGGTCTTTCTGTGATGCAGTGAGCTATGGTAAGTGTCAAAGCAGGAGTTCATTCCTCTTCCTTTGGAGAGTGTCAGTTCACACTCAGGGAGGGGATTCTGGTTTAAGGGAGATGAGGAGATACCACGCTACTCCCTGGCCCTGACCAAAAGTAATCAGTCTCCTAGAAGCTTCCATGGGTTTAGCATAGAAGGTTTTCCTTTCATCAATGCCATACCTTGGAAAACTATTGTAGATAACAGAAAGAATAAATATTTTTGCTGAGGAAGAAAAAATGAAGACAAAGGTCAAAGGGAATCAACGTAATGAGTTGAGTCAGAGAAAAAGAAAAGAAAGCATTTTTTATCTTGCTCCCCTTTTTTCCTCCAAAACAGACTTTATATAGAACTTGTATAGAAGCCAATTTATTTGATAAAGAAAAAATGTGAAAGCTGCAGAAATACATGGGTGCACATACACACACACACACACACACACACACACACACACACACACACACACAGATGAAGACATTTGTGGTGGGGTTCAGAACTCAAATTACCAAGTGATAAAGGAGATGCAATATTAAGTTGACTTGAAATAATGTGTTTTCCTTATTTCCCCCCTACAGATTTATGAAATAGGTCAGGAAGCCTGGCTTGACCTAAGTCATCAAAAGACTCCTTAGGACTCAAGAGAATTAAACTCTGGAGATACTGAGTAAGTCGGTGTCTCAGTCTAGACCTTGTACCTGTCACAAACTAGAAGTTACAAAAAGCATATGAATGAATGAACACTACATGAAAGTGTGTGTTGAATAACAGTGATTTTGGAAGTGTTAGTATAGGAATTAATGTGCTAATTTCCGACGTCAACCTGAATTTAGGAAAGGCATCCTTACAGTTCTGGGTTCCCAGTATTGTCTCTTACCGCATGAAATGGTCACAACACATACTTGTAAACGGAATGAGTAGTTTTGAGAATGAAAGAGAGCTTGGAGACTTTGGGGCCTTTTCAGAGCATTGACAGTGGTGGACATTAAGTGTCAGCATCAGAATCACCTCCACACAGAATTGGGTTTTGATCTGAGAATTGGACTTTTCTAAGTTCCCAAGTGACCATGAAGCTGCTAGACTGCAGCTACACTTTAGGCAGCTGATTTAATGTAGGGGATCTGAAACTTACTGCACATTATAATCACTTGGAGAGACTTTACAAGTCAAATCAGGATCTTGGGAGAGAGCAGTAGGGATGGAGGGGGAGAGCTAAAACAGTTACAAAACACCCCAACGTGTTATGGTAGCCAACTAAGTTTGAAATGAGCCCTTACAATTCAATCTCTTTCTTATAGAGTTGACTCAGATGAAGACTATAAAGAATAAGGTATTCATTTCACATTACAGAGCCAGTTAGTGACTTATCTGAAAACAGAATGCAGAGTCCTGTTATATGAGTAACATCTACTAAAATACACTTACTAAACCTTATCAGCTCTCACAGGTACAAACATAAAGACTAAAAACGAACAAAAACAAATGAAAATCTGTGCTTAAATACAAGTTCTAAAATGCAAACTATTTCTTTCAACTATTGTTTTATAAAGAAAATTTTAGCCGTGTGCATATTTATAGACATTTACCACTCCAGACAAGTGAGGAAATGGGAGAGACAGGGTTACAGAATATTTTCAGGGCAAGATGATCCTTTACATTTTAAGTGCATTCTCAAACACAAACTGAGTGCTCCCTGTGAGTTCTAAAACAGATGTTCTTCTTCTCTGATTCAAGGCATGGATGAGGGTTTATTAGAGATGTGCTCATTAATTGCTGCATGTAAGAGGAAGTGCTGGTAAAGTGTTTGAAAGTGGTTCTGTCTCTTAAAAAGATTAAAAGTTTCCTTCCAGAATTTGGTTTCCATTAATGATTGGTTTAGTAAATATTTTCAAGTAGAGTGAAGATTGTGTCTTGCATGGTCCTGAGAACCGCATAAGGAGCCACAGAGGCTTTAGGCAGTTACCCATAACCTTCATTTTTTCTGTTGCACCAGTAAACGATGACTTTCTTATTGTTATTTACCTACACCTTCTTTCACATATTGGTGGGAAGACTGAGTTTCAGAGAGGTAAGAGCAATAAAGCATCACACCACAGAAGTGTCACATCACATTGAAATTGCACATTTACTCCCTTACCATTCTTCCCACCATAACAGTTCAATCCCAAGACGGTTCTACATCGAACACTAAGATACAATCTCCTAGATAGGAATTGTCTATGACAAACCTCTTCCTTCTAGCCCAGGCTACTCTGACTCTCCTCACATTCCCTGAGTAATCCACCCGCTGAATCAATTCTCAAATGGACAAAGAGGACTTACGTGTCCATGAATCTTCTACTGAGGTGTAGGAGGGAAGCCACATTTGCCTGGAGAGGAGGGTCTCGGACCACCTTGTACTGCAGAGGCTTACACTCCAAGCAGAGCGGGGTGTCTGCGACGGAAGTTAGCATAGCTGCATCAATCTCTAGGTGCTCATCCAGCGTGTAGATCTGAATACCGCGAATCTCTTCACCCACATCCCGGACTCTGATGGTCAGTGGGATATCACAGAACACATTCTGAGGACCCAATGAGATGTTCTTTCCACTGACAGTCAAGAGTTTTATGTCACTGACAGCTCCGCTGGAATCCCAGTCAGTGGAGACAAAGGTCACCCAAAGTGTTAAAGACTCAGGAACTAAGGGATAGCGGAATTCCAGCTCGAGGTAGCATCCTTGTGGCTCTGGGCAGGCTGGAGGGACTGTGTGTGGATTGACCGCTGAATTTGGGCTCCAGGTGCGGACACTGGACTTACAGGGCTGTTCAACATCTGGATGACCTATGGAGACGGAGATGAGTGAATGAGTTCCTGAGGAAAGATTGTCTTCATTTTAGTCCTCTGAATTTCCTACAGACTCCAGAAAAGGTTTGTTTGATGAGAACTTAGACTGAGATTATGCGGGAAAAAAAAGGGAATTCTCAATGTCTTGGGAAAATTATGGGTGCTCAATTCATTCCCATCTTTGCAAACAAGATCTCAGATGAGTCCCGGGACATTTGATAAATGTTACCTTCAAATGCTACTACTGAGTCATTGCCCCAGCTTTCCTTCCCTACTTGCTGCTTGCATACCTTACTGCCCAGCAGAGAAAGATAGAGTAGACACAGAATTGCTAAATATCTTTATTCAGGACTTGTTCAGTTCTTGCAAGGACTCATTTCAGAGGCAATGAAAAGTATAGAGTAAACTGAAAAAGTTCGTACACATTGAAGTATTGAGTCAGCATTCCAAGTCAGTTCTGTCTCATTCAGAAATCCCTAAACTTTGTTCTTCTCTCTGTGACATGCACAAACTATAAGCATAAAGTAGTGATACATATGGCACTGGTACAATCTTTCTGAACTAACAGGAGCGTCAAGAATCATGCAGCAAAGAGGCAGTGAGCCATGAGTGCATCTATCGCTCACAATGATGCCTTAAGAGAACCATGAATGACGGAGCTGGAAAGCAAGACCAGAGTCGTCCCATCTTTCCTCTCCACCCCTTCTCTACATGAGCTCATTCCATACCACTGAACCTCTGTGAGTTCTGTCCATTCTGACTCAGAAAGGGGGAGTGGATGAGAACAGAAGCAAGAAGGCATCCTGCTTCTCTTTCCCTAGGGAAAGGATGCTTCATCCTTACTGGTCTCAGTCAGTAGAGACGCTTTGAATTTTTCTCCAATGAAGTCAGATCTCTCCCTTCAGAGAGCTCTTCCTTATGTTGCTGAGAAAAGGAGTCAAGACTCAGAGCGGGCGATTGGCTCTAATTTGCAGAAGGGAGTTAAGTGAGAAATGGAAGGGAAACATGGGAGAATCTCAAGTTATCATGTTGCCCATGTTCATTTTGTCTTTGTTATCAAGTGGTGGGTAGTATGGATTAGGGAAAGTGAAAACCCTGGGAATTTATAAAGTACAGGGAAAAATGTATCTTTTCTCAAACATGCTTTAGGGTATTGTTATAGGGTAACAGGAATCATCACAATGCAAATAGAAGCCTTTATCTTTAGTCATGGGACTTGAACTCTGGGCTTAGATGTTGTCCCTGAGTTTTTCAGCTCAAGGCGACCACTCTACCCCTTGAGCCACAGCACTACTTCCAGTTTTCTGGAGGTTAATTGGAGATAAGGGTCTAACAGACTTTAGGGGCTTTAGTGCCTGGGCTGGCTTTGAACCATGATCCTAGGATCTCAGCCTCTCGAGTAGCTAGGATTTCATCCATGAGCCACCACACTCTACTTAGAAAGGCTATTCTAAGGAAAGCTGTAAACACCCCTTATGTTCTTTTCTCTACCCAGACAACAGAGCAGAGAAGTCACTGAGTAGAAATGAAGATGAAGACAAAGAAAAGAAAAGGAGGAAAAGAAAACATGCTCACTTTCTTTTAGATACAAAGCCTCTCGGGCCACAAAGAACTGGATATGATCCAGCCTTAGCATTCAAGCATATAAAGAAGAAAAGGCCAATATACAAGAGGGAAACCTGTACCCCACATGTATTGCACCAATTTCAAGTAGTAGAGTCAGCCTAGGGGTCCAACAATTGATGGATTTAGACTAGGTCCAGGCACTCCTTACAGAAAGCTTCTATCTAAGGCAGCCCTTAGCTTAAGTGAGGCACATTGGGACAGATTCCCTTTCTAACTGAATTTCTGACCCTTTTATCCCAGTGCATAGTGCAAGCACACATATCACGTATTCATTTCATGAATGCTATCAAAGAACCAATCTAACATCAACCATATCCATAGTTATTCGTTGACTCATCTGACCATCATCAAAGTCTTGTAAGACAGTTGACATTTTGGGTGTGTATTTTATATGTCTATTTCACCCAAGGTCACACAGATTTTGCTCATTGCAGAATCCCGTCTGGTCAGATTTCTCATAGCAAATGTCCCATTGATATTTGTTCAACAAAGAACCTTCTCTCTTGTTAATATGCAATTTAAAAAGAAGTTACATTGTGAAGTATTGGAGCTACTGCCTACAGGAGAGTACCAAGTGTACATTCCACCCCTCCACAGGCTTTCTACTGGAACTGGCAAGGGGTAAAGTGATCTTGAAACCACTGTCTGAGGTGAGAAAGGCACAGGAGAGCAGAGGACAAATGTGTTTGGCTTATCCTTTCTCTCTGGTTTCTTGTTCATCAACAGAGGGACCAAATTGTTTCCAATGGACAGTGAGACGAATCTGGTCATTACGTTCAAGAAGGAAAATAGGAACAGGAATTTTTAGCAAAACTTCTCATGTTATTAGAGAATGATTGTTAGATGTAAAAGAAAGAGCCATAATGACCATGAAATCCAACCCATCAGTAAACAGGTATCCCTTTAATAATAGCAGGCTTCACAAACTGACCTGTGTAGGCACTGTGCCAAGCACATTACATGCTTCAGGTCTTTTCACCCTGGCAGTGAGTGTGTAACTCATACCTTCTGAAACTTACTTTAGTGAAGAAGAAACTGAGCCTCAGATGGGTAAGCAATTCCCTAGTGAGGAGTAGAAGATTATGTGACACTGTTGGTCAGGCAGCAAGCCAGACTTTGAAGCAATGGAAGTTGGGTCAAAATGCCAACTCTTCAGCTTCTCATTGTTTCGCCTACTGTAATGTTAACCTACCTCACAGGTTAGCTATAAAATGAAAATCAATGAGATCTTTAATAGATGTTGAAAAATATGTTTGGCATTGTCCTGGAAAGGAAGAAGGTACTAATAAGGAAAAATTTGTTTGTAGGAGGCCTTCCAAGCACAGAGAATAGTAGAGATGGAAGCTGAATTAAGATGACTATGGTTTTGAGTATAAGAGACGAGCAAATGCTGAGGCTAGAAGCTAACAGAATACAATACAGAATAAGGAAACAGAATTTTATACTGAGATAGATGAAAATCTTCTTAGAAATTTTAAGTAGAGAACTGATGGAGGATTTATCTTTTAGAAAAACTACTGATGACACAGCTACTGTCCTATCTAGATCAATCTGTCTATCTTTCTATCTATCCATTTATTCATCTATCCTTCTTTCTATCTGTTATATACCCAACCACCCACTTGTCAAGATATTCAATGAACTATTATTAAACTACAGGCCTGTCTCCTGAATTCAGCTAGTCCTTGGGGATGTTTCTAGATAATATGCTTTCTGCCTTCATGGAGTTTTTTTGTCTAGTAAGATCAGTTAGGAGACTCTCAAACCAAGGCAGACAGTACACACCTGGGTGTCAAACAAAGGGATAATAAGAGATTATGAGCTAGAGTTCTTAAGGAAGAAATTTGGACACAAATGAGAAAGTATACTCATAAGAGAGGGAAAAGAGTTGTGAGAAAGAAACATAGAATGAAAGGAAGGAAGGAAGGAGGAGAGGAAGAGGGGGGGAAAGAAAGTAGAGAGTAAAGAAAGGAATAGGGAAAGAGGAAATTTCTAAAGTTCTGTTACTTCATTATTTATATTTCCTTTTGTATATACATAATGACTAAATGAAAGGTCCCTGTTTAGAAAAGCTGTTCACCAGAAAAGGGATATAGATGTTATGTAGAAATATGTTTTAAACACTTATATGGATCCAAATTTACATGTATGAAGATCAATATACACACTATAATAGGTCTAGAGAATGTGCCCTGAATCTGGTAATGTAAAAACAAACTTGGTGCTCAGGTTTTCCTCACAGGCACAGCTTAGCACACTTGAAATATTTTGGAAAGAACAACAGAGAAAGCTCTCATACAAATAAGAAAAATAAATAAAAACACTTAGTACCATGTGTTAATCTCTCCTGGACAAACTGAATACTCAAGAATGAATCAACTGCTTCCACTTTTGATCTAAAATAGGATTCATGTCAGACAGATTCAATTATCTCATTTTGAGGACTATAAGAATAGCATGGGGACTAGCCCAGGAAATACTTATCTAGAAAATAATAGCTTTTTACTTCAGAGGTAAGAATATAAACTCTTCCTGAGAACAAAGGTAAGAAGTACTAAGACTTTATTTGCCAATTTTACAAATGAAGTTAATGGATTGTAGTGGACAGCCAAAAGTACGTGTTAAATACCAAATCTTCTAACCTGTTAAGATGGAGTTAAAGAAAGAAATTAGAGCTTCGTGAACTATTAGGGTTAGAAAGCATCGTATTTTACTTGTCCACCCTGTGGATAAGAGGCTGCATTCAGAGAAATTAAGAGAAACAGTTAAGAGCATGGAGTTGAAAGGACTGAAACCAAGATCCCATTCTCCGCCTTGCTCCCTGCCCAGCCTCCCAGCTCTTTCCTGAGCCCCACACATATGTCTGGTATTGCTCATGATTTTGGGAGTTTTCTGTTAAGTTTGGGAAGTCCAAAAACTTAAACACACCAAGATAAATAGGATGAAAATGAGTTGAGAAATAAATTGCAGAGTTTGGCTCATGGAAAAGTTTATCTCTTCGAGGATATTAAAAGGGTCTGAGCCAAAGGGATCACAGAGACTGTAATAGGATGCTTTAAGAAAAAAAAAGTGTTTTTTTTTCCTGGCTTCCATGAACTAAATTTACATAGAAGGGAAACCCAGGGCAGTCGGACTTCCTTAGAAGCCCATGTGAGCTCAGGGAACTGAGGGGGGGGGGTGTCAGTGTTTGCACTTGAACTCTGTCTTGCATGCCACACATTAAGAGTCAGGGACAAACTAGGAACAGATTTCACTGACTGACATTTGGTTTGGATGAAGGTGTGGGGAGATGTCTGGAAATTATGTCACTCAAATAGTTGGTAGAATAAACCACAATGATTTTATCCAGACAAGTCTCAGGAGAGATTCTTGCTGATTCTACTTTCCAAATCCCACTCAACTCCATCTACTTTCCTCCCCTTTCAGTGTATTGATTCACGTGGTGATTGCTAGTTACTCCTTTTCTTCCTGGACCTTCTTCTTTCTAATCTCATTTCAATAGAAAAGCACACGCAAGTTTTATAACCTGCATACTTTACTATACTACCCCAACCACACCAAGTCACATGACTTGTCTTTGTTGGTGGTGTAAATCCACACCTGTGCTCACATGATCATTATTCACCTTCACTCCTGCTACACCAAACTCAGCTTGCTGTAAATCAAAGGAAACATAGGATTATGGAAGAACTTTTTGCTTGTGTGGTTGGGTATCTGTAAGTTATAAATAAAGACTAATGACTTTTAAAACTCAAGAACACATAGTATATATCCCACAGGCACTCCAACACTGGTATATCCTACAAACAAACAAACAAACCCTGCACTGTCCCCTCTGAAGAGAAGGAAAGTGAGAAGGGAACATGTTCTCAGAGTGCTACCAAAAAATAATTTTGAGGCTAGGCACCAGTGGCTCATGCCAGTAATCCTAGCTACTCAGGAGGTTGAGATTAAAGCTCACAGTTCAAAGCCAGCCTGCTCAGGAAAGTCTATGAGACTCTTCTCTCCAATTAACCACCAGAAAAACCAGAAGTGGTGCTTTGGCTCAAAGTGGTAGAGTGGTATCCTTGAGCCAAAGGGCTCAGGGACAATGCCCACACCCAGAGTTCAAACCCCATGACCGACAAAACAAAACAAAACAAAACTTGACTTTGAGAACATCTTGCTAAATCTTCTAGTACCCTATAAGACTCTGGATCAGAGTTAGAAAAACAGCACTCAAACTCTGATCTTTATTAACAAATCTGAGTCTCCAGCACTGGGAGTTGACTGACTTGTTGCTGGTTCTCAGCATTCTATTAGTGGAGGCCCCCTTTACACTGACTGTTAATTACTCATTTACTTATCTAAATCACCAACAAGTGGTCAGCACAGCATGGCCCCTGTATTTAGGACAGTGCCCCAGGATAGTGCTTGTGTGTGAAGTCCATTCAGATATGCAAAGTATTCCCAGGGATCAGAATCAGCCTCTTGGATGGAGACATTAGAATGACAGATTTCAGGAAGGTGGAGCCAGGACAGGAAGTCAGAGAGCTTCCATGAGGAGTCACAGATAGGGGATTCCTTCCCGAGCTCGGGACTAGAAGTGGATGACCCCACATGTCCCTTCCAAATTTGACAGCCTGTGATTCTGTGAGGCCAAGAGTCAGGTTTCTCCCAGACAGCCCTCTTGTTTTACATTCCAGATGGATTTGTTTAGTTTCCTTGTTCAGCTCTCATTTTTATTTTAAGCTACTTTAGAAAATAAAGTACAGTACCATCATTTTTCAACTTTGCTTCCTTCTCTGATCCCTCTCTCTTGCTCTGTCTCTGCCTTTTTCTTTTCAATGCTCTTTCTAAAAATATAGAGGACAGCAGAGGAGTTTCCACTGATGTTCTAAGAGGAGATAAATCCCATTTCCTCTAATGAACTAGCCTGATGGCATCCTCTACAACCACAGTGATTATACCTATGAGCTGAGCCACTCTAACCCTCTTCCTGAGAGGGGCTGGGTGGAGCCAGGGCCTATGCCTAAGTATGTGAAGGCCTGAAATGGGGAAGGTGGGAGATGGAGAGGAAGTCATAGGTTCTTTGCCAGTCTGGCTTCCAGTCCAAATGATAGAGTATTGAAACCTACATTTAGCCAAAGGTGTTCTTTGCATTTCTGATGAAAACACAACAGCTGTTTTCTTTTTCAATCATCCTGTGAGGAAACACAGCAACTCTTTCATCCTTGGGAGAAATAAGAGACATCTCCTGAGCAGGGCAAGGTCTTGTCTTGGAAGGAGTTCTGAGCAGTGGCAATTGGTAGACACTTCTCTCAAGTGTCTTCAAAGTAAAGAGATTCCCAAAAAGAGTATAGAGGGGAAATTTTAAAGAATAGTTGTGAAACATATGATAATATTCTGGGTAGTCTTAAACATAACTGAAGAAGAATTAGTGATGATTGATGCCTTTGAGCTTATATACACATAGATACATTTGTATATATGTTCATATACATGTACACATGTATACACACACATATACACATGCATACATTGAGCTTTAAGTGTATTGACTCTAATGTGAACTTGTTTGTACTCACAGGGATCAGAGTTTAGAAGCTATGTAAATACAATGCACCATCTCTGCATCAGATAGACGGCTTTGTGCCTTCATTTCTTCCTGTCTAATACAGGTACGGCATATGTATGAGAGTGCAAGTGCTGAAACATTTGCTGAATGCATGAGAGCATAATTTCTAGTCTTTCAGGAAAATCTTTAGACTAAATGAGATGTCATGGGCCATTCTAAATCACAATATCCTACGTGCACTGAAAAGGTTCCCTGCATACTCCGCACTTGGACTTGTTAATAAGCATTGCAAAGCCCGACCTACCTTCTGCTTCCCGAGGACTCCAGTGTCCTGATGGGCCACAGGGCATTGGGGATGAGGCTTTGAGAGCGTACTGTACCAGGATCCTCCCTTCCAGGCAAAGGTCGCATGCTGATCCCAATTCTCTAGGAGGCCAAGGAAAGAGGGACAAAGCACCGACTTAGGAACAGTTGAATGAGCAACTGGGGGACAGGGCTAAAGGGGACAGGGAAGAAGACACAGGATCCCTGTTAGTCCTTTTTCCCTACCACACACCTCAAGGTTTAAGGAAAGTGACAGCGTGGCCAATTCCCTCCCCTTTTCCAGGACCTTATATTCTTTTCTGATTTTAAGCATCCCAGAATCAATAGGCCAGAGGTTCATCACCTGAAATCATTATAATTTTATCTCCCATGGAATTTACTATGCTTGTGAGGAAACCCTTTGCCTCATTTTGTCCTCAGAGGGGCTCCTTTAACCATGATTCCTGGGTACGGACCGTATGCCAGGCGCCATCCTGTGTCACAGGCATGAAGTATGAAGAAAGCAGGCTCCTTCATGAAAAAAAATGAGTGTGCTCTATAATGATGCCCAAGGAACCTTCCAGCCCTGACATCCCAGGAATGGATGAATCATTCCTCAATTTAACAGTCAGAAGCAGTTTCTTTACTAGGCCATGTAACTCGTTTTAGCAGATTTCCAAGGGGCGAGCCAATCCCTCAATAGGACTAGCCCCAGAGCTGGAATATTATAGTGGCTTCCCCTACCGTCTGGGGTATCTGGATCCAATCTCCTTTTGGCCATAAGAGCTTCTGGGTTCCTATTTGTTTTCTAAGTTTGGCATTTGTTTAGGAGACAGTTGCTGAGAAAGAAGAGCCACGTCTTCTCCTCTTGTATCCTTGTAGATCCAAATGTCTGTAAATCTGAGTGAACTCTGTGGAAGAACTGGAAACTGAATCCAGGATGATGTCAAGAAATGTCCCAGCCTCAACTCATCATTTCTCAAAATCTAGAAGCCCTGCGGACTCTAGGATCTTTTCATCATTCCTCGAAGAATGGCTGTGCTTTGGCTATTTATTTTTTTAAAATATTTTTATTGTGATTAATAGAAGGGTTACATTATATTCATGAGATAGAAGGTGCATAACTTCACAAACACTGATACCCTTTCTCATGACATGGTCCCCATTCCCCCCCCCCATTTATCTTGATTTCCCCCCAGGGCACAAGCTCTCAAATTCGAGGGCTCTTGCCTCACAGGAAAAGGTCTTTACCTCTTGTCTCACACATTTAAGAAAACAAGAAGAATATATTTCTCAGCACCATAGTTAGTTGGTGGTCCCTACACAGTACCCTCGCATTCTGAGTTGAACAGTTTATTCCCTTGCTTATCTTCTTGGGTAACTACAGCCCTGAATGTAATGTTCTGCAAAACACAATGCCAGGCAAACTGTCCTCTTCATCATTCTAGCCTCATTTCTCTCCATGAATAAGCTCTGAAAACTACTATATTTCTTTTTTTTTTCTACTGGCTGATGTTTCTTATCCTTATTTCCTTTGTAAAGATATTTTTATATACAAAGGTCTTTCCTTCAGTGGATTATGAATTCCATGTTTAAAAAAAGCGTCGTGAGTTACGATTCTCTTTTTCTTTCAGTGTCTAGTATAAAGATTATTCCTTAGTGTTCATCAGAATGCACAGTCAGATGGATAAAATGGATTGACGAGTAAATGAAAGAGTGGATAAATGGATGAGTGAGTGAATGAGTGGATGGATGGATGAGTAGAAAGATGAGGATATAGAAAAGTGGCTAGATGAGTAGATGGCTGAATAGATAGATGAGTAGATGAAGGAGTGGGTAGATCAGTGGAGAGATAAATGGATGGCTGAGTGGATACATGCATGGATGGATGATTATCAGTCACTCAGATATATTACTAATGTTTGTGGCTGACGTAGTCTAGATCTTGAAATTACATATTTTACGTTCTCAGCCTTATCATTAACTGTGAAACCATATAGAAGTAGAAATTTTGCAAGCATACCAATATTCTGTGGTGGAAGAATGAATAAAAAATTCCATGGCTAGCTTGTTAAATGGAATAGGTAACTGTTAATATAAAGTATTTACAGAATTCACGCAATTTCACATAAAATGTGTAAGCTGTAATGGCAAGTGGAAAAGTCCTACCCAGAGCTGAATTTATCAAAATATTTCCATGACATTCAGATAACCTTATGTAATAAAGTATTCTTGACAGCAATTTCTGGGTGATAGAACACAGGCTGGTTGATTTTATTCTCCGATCTTACACTTCTTGACTTTCTGAGTTTTGTACGTGTTTTAAATATACATGAGTTATTCTTAGGTGAGAAATGACAGTATATATACAACTACACTATAGTCAGGGAGTCAGGAGTAGACCAAGAAAAGAAGGTGGGAGGGATAGTATTTCTCAGTATTGCTGTTGAGAAAAGAGTTCACTAACAATGACCACAACATATGTGGCAACTCTGAGCCATATAAGTGGCTTTATGAGGACAAATATCATAAGAAAAGTTCTGTGATCAAGTTGATCTTGATAGCCAGTGAGCCTAGCTGTTTTATTTTTGTTGTTGTTTGTTTGTTTTGGCCAGTCCTTGGCTTGAGCTCATGGCATCTGTCCTTGGGCTTTCTCAAGGCTACAGCACCACTTCTGGCTTTTTTTTTTTATGTATGTGGTACCAAGGACTCAAACGCACGTCTTTGTGCATGCTAGGCAAGCATTCTTACCACTAGGCCAAACTCCTGGCCCTGAGCCTAGTTTCTTTAGCTATTTTGAATGATACCAATGAAGTGATTTCAACTTCACTGAGTTCCAACACAGTCTGGATTCTTAAGAAAAGTAATGACAGATGAACAAATAGCCATGAAGTTCTCAGTAGATGTTTCCTGGCTTTGATAACTGTTTGATTGGGGGGGCACCTTACATACACACACACAAACAGACATAGACACACACAGACATACAGAGACACACACAGACACACACAGACATACAGACACACACACACGCAGACACAAACACACACACACACACACACACACACACACACACACACACACACACACACACTACACCTGTAGGATGTGAATGTTAGGAGACATTATTCTTTGAACCCTGGTTATTTGAGAGTCAATGCTCCAAGCTCTGAATCTGTGCTATTCGAATGTAGGCATTACCCATCGAATGTGGGCGATTTCCATGGAAACTAATTAGAAATTAATGTAAAAGTTTTGTTCCACAATCTCACTGGTCCTTTTTCTAGTGGTCTATAGGTACCTCCAGACAATAGCTCCTGTTCAGGGCTTTTTTAGAATTTCCATGATACCATGAAACCCTGTTGGATGGTGTTTCTCTGAAGTTTCTACTATGAATTAACTCTCTCCTTTGCAGCTAGAATGGTGCCAGTTATGTAACATCTTTCAGAAAAGTTACTGAAATTATTTTCTGTGTTGTGAGATATGGTACAGAAATATGGGTTGCTGGAACTTCCAGGGTTTCCAAAGAAAAAACTGACACTGCTCAGGCAATAGATGAGCCTGAGATGACTGTCTCTTCATTCCCAGGCCAGTGCTCTTTCAGCAAGCCATAGCCAATTGTTCAGATAACTAAAACCATCCAGTCAACACATGTTTGCAAGACAGATAAAAATGGAGAAGTTAAGAAAGCCAGGGGTGGCCTTGAATTATTTATTCAGTTGCCCATGTGTGAGGACACAGGCTGTGGGAGGATCTGAATATGTTCTTTTTTTTTAAGGGAAACCCTTGTATTCTCGTAGATTACAGATGTGAGAACAGCAGGGGGACAAGAGCATGGTTGGGGGCGAGACGTTGGCATTGACGGATGGCATGGAAAACCCCAGAAGTTTTGCAGAGAAAGGGAATTTTCAAGTAACTAAACAGTTCTGGAAAAAAAGTTGTATGAAATAGAAGCTAAGATTTCTTGAGTGCAATGTCTATGTGCTTTGCACATTGCAGTTGTCCGTTTGCTGAATTCATCCTCAAAACCAGGGGATAGAGGCACACTTTTTTTTTTTTTAATGGTGGCCTACCCAGTGTTTCATCAACTGAGCGTGATGAAGCTGTGAAGGGAAAACAGATGATCTGACATCAAAGCTCAAGTGAGATGCAGAAAATAGTTCGGTTTCTTTACAACAATATTTATACTTTGGACCAACTTCCTTTAGCTATAAATTACAGACTATGGCCTAGGTAACTGTTTAACCTTAATTAGAAGTGTTTCCAAAAATGTCACTTTTAATTTAACATGTGATAATTCCTTTCACGAAATCTTAGATTGAACACAATAGCCATTGTGTGAGCTTTATGTACCAACTAACTGTGTAGGTTATTGAAAACATGCTGATTGAAGCTGAGGATACTATGCAATAAAGACATATCTCATTACACAACAATTAACCATCCAGTGGGTTTCCAACAATCAGATGGTATTTATTTAATGGACAATAACTGCTTTATGAAATACAATTTGAATTCATACACGGGAAGCTTCCTTTAAAAAAATTCCATTTTTAAATGGATTCGAGGCCAAAGCTTGACCAAAATATCTGATACTTCTCATCATCACAGAAAAATTGAATAAATCTACAAGCTTCTGGAGAGCCTGTACAGGTTTCTCAAACCCAGCTCTGAGCTCCTTGGGAAGGCATCAGGCCAGGAGACTGAAAGTTCCTACAGAGAGCCTGGGGGTGAGAGGGTGGGTACCTTTCTGTCTACATTGGTCCTGTTTGCCCAGTTGCCAAAGGTAGATTCTAGATTCAGAGACTGTTAGTGATCTAAAATATTGCTGTCCAAACTTTATATGGTAATATAATTGAATATATTTTAATTATAACAATGCTTTAAACTGATAATAATTATATCTATTTACAAGGTACAAAGTATTGTTTTGATATGTGTTTTCAATATGGAATGATTAACAAATCTATCATCTCTCATGCTTACTTTTTGTGGAAAAAATCATTGAAAAATCTACATTTTGGAAATTTTGAAATACGCAATGGATTGTTATTTATTATGGCTACCATTTCTGGGCAATATATCAATATATTTTATTTCACCTACGTGGGACTTTCTATATTTCAATTAGCATCTTCCTTTATGGCCTTTCCTTTCTATTCATCCTCCTTCCTTGGCTTTTAGAATTCATCATTCCATTCTTCTTCTGTGAGTTCAACTTCTAATTCCATATGTGAGACCAGGTAGTATGTGTCTTTTTTATGCCTAGCCAGACATAAACCTTTTTCAGTTAGCTTAGAGTTCTCTAGATTTATCCATGCTTACAAATGACAGAACTACCTCTTTTATAAAGGCTGAATAATATTCTATCATCTCTCACACTTTTATGTACCACACACACACACACACACACACACAAACACATACATACACATACACACACATATACACACATGCATGCACACATTTGAATGACATGCTTTCATCTCCAAGGAATTTTTAGCAATAGAGGTTTCCATGTTTCTGATAACAAATATAAACATCCATTTAGATAATATGTATCCCTACCTATTCATTTATTTTTTGCCAGTCCTGGGCTTAAGCTCAGGGCCTGAGCACTGTCCTTGGATTTTTCTCAAGGCTAGAACTCTACCACTTGAGCCTCAGCACCACTTCTGGCTTTTTCTATGTATGTGGTACTGAGGAATCGAACCCGGGTCTTCGTGCATGCTAGGCAAGCACTCTACCACTAGGCCAAACTCCCGCCCCCCCTACCTATTCATTTCTATTAGTCATCAGTCTTTGTTCCTTGATTCCAAAATTTACAACAGGTTTATAATGTAAGTCACTGTGTTAAGTGGTGGATACTCATTAAGCACACATAAGAAATTCAGCAAATCCCACTTCTACAGCCACCTCTCTTCCAAGTCTTCCTCTTTTTGTCAGGAAAGGGAGAGAGGGATCAACATTTCACAAGGCACACTCACCTTTCAAAGAAGTGTCCATTGATGGGTGGGAACCATTCCAGCATCACGGAGTCCACAGTGTGGCCCACCACCTGGGGGGCGAGAGCAATAGGAGCTGGCTTCCTGGAAGGCTGCCAACCTTGGTACACCAGATCCAGGTAACAGTGCATTCTGGCGACTTGATTGGGCGTGAAGGAGTCTGTGCAGTCGTCATCTGCAAGTAGGCAGAAGGGAGAGAGATAAGCACCAAGCAGCATGGGCAGGCATGCATGAGAGAAATGACGTCTCCCAGCAGCCAGAGAGAGTCAGCACCCTAGTCTCTCTTGCCAGATCAGGGTGGCCTCTTCCAGTGCTCAGGAGTTAATGGTCTGTGAACAAATTAGTGCAGTCATCACTCCTGAAGACAGGTGAGAGGAAACAGGAGGAAGGGGAGGGTAGGTGGAACTGGAAAAGTGAGCCTGAGATGCGAGAGAGCAGCCAAGAAGTCATGGCTAAGGAGAAAGGCAAAGCAAGTTGTTTGCCAGGGACTCCAAATCTACTGTCCCTAAATCCAATAATCTCCTCCCTCCTGATTCACTCTGCATTCATTCATTCATCCATTCGCTCATGTATGTGTTCACAGGTTTGCTGAGTTATTCCTTCAGGTTTAACATAAATTCATTTTACTTTTCACTGAAGAAATGATATTGTCTTCAATAGATCTAATGAGTGTCTAATACACTTTCTCTGCTGTATGCAAGGATGGAATTTGACAAAGTTTTTCCCCTTGAAAAATTACTGGTCCAACTATGTCATCAAAGGTTTTCGTTGTAAGTTAAGATTGCTCTAAATCGGTTTAAAGGAACTCATGCTGTCAACTGTCATTGAATACAGGGAGATATCTTGAGAGAAAGATAGTGAATCAGACAGACTCTGAAGGAGATTAATCTGATGATGTATCTAAGATTGGGAATGAAAGGTACCAGTTCAAGGAGAGGAAGTTACGTTGTCTGTGTAAGAGCACACAATAGGTGAAGAAAAGAACCAAGCTGGTGTGTTGTGTGAGCAAAAAAAAACCTTCCTCACCTTCACTGTAGTGTCACTGTGACATGAACTTAGTATGTGCTAAGAATGAACTAGGCATGGCATTCCAGGCTTTGAACATGTTTAACTCCCTCTCTCTCCCAATAGAAACATCTGTGAGAATGTGTACTGTTATTCCCTCAATCGTACAGAACGGAAGACTGAAGATGAGAGAGAGGAAAGTAGTCTTTTCAAGATCACAAAGCTCAGTGCAGTCCTGGGACTTGAACCCAAGCAGATCTAACTCCAAAGCTGTGCTTTTCATCAACACCAAAACTTCAGACATAGGTCTGAATGTAAGTGAGACCATGTACAGATAAAGTCTCCTGCAGATGGCAGAGGAATCATAGTTGGATGGGCGCCTGAGTTGAAGGGTGATTAGAATGCAATCTGTCGGGTGACTTTCGACCCAATGACCTTCTGTCCTACTTTCCCTTCTCAGTGTAGACTGGCAGAAGTGATCCAAGACCTGTTCCCTGGGGAAGACACTTGCATCTCTTTTTTTTTTCTCTTCCAAGTTTTATACAGTTGACCCAGTGGTTAAGAAAGGCACTGCTTTGGCATGGTTTCCTCAAGTACCACTTCTCAGAAGTATCTGCCTGGTCAGGATTTCCACAGCTGGGGCCCAGACAGAGGAACAAAGAGTTTGCCAGGTCTTAAAATAAACCTGCTACTGAGAATCTTGAAGCATAAACTCACTTCTTATCAAACAAACAGAAAATAAGTTTGGGCAGGTGCTGGGTAGTTGAACATGACCTTGAAATCCCTCATTCAAAGGAAGATTTAGTGGTGTTAGAGAGTTTATACACAGAAGCTGTCTCAGATTTCCTTAGTGATTTTTGGTAGTCTACTTTCCAGGACCATGGGGAAGGCTTTAGGAGTCTAAGAGTAAATCATCTCCAGTCCAGATTCATCATGTAACTTCTTAAATACTGAACGTTCTACAACTGCTATTGCCAGGAGTTGAAACCCCTCAATCTGAGAGGATGACCACGGCATGGGCAAGTTTTTCTTAAAATTTCACAATGGAAAAGGTGCCAAAAAGGTGAGGTCCTGGAGTAAGGCATGGTGATTAGGAAGAAGAAAAAAATTGATCATGTTAGATGCATGCATAGCATGTGTAGCCAAATGGGCAAATGATTTCATGACTTAGGTCCCTCAGTTTACCCACCCACGAAATGATGATGATGATGGTGATCAGTACAGGAGAAGGAGTGTGGAACATAAGAACCATCTCTGCTCCATTACAAATGCTCAGCAAATGCTCACTGCCTCACGTTTGTGAATACTGTGTGCATGTGAGTGTGTGGGGGGGGGTGCACTCACATATGTGTGAGCTAGAAAATTAGAAGCAGAAAACAGCAGTGTAAA
The DNA here is from genome assembly GCF_031878675.1 of Megascapheus bottae. Taxonomy (NCBI): domain Eukaryota; kingdom Metazoa; phylum Chordata; class Mammalia; order Rodentia; family Geomyidae; genus Megascapheus; species Megascapheus bottae. The sequence continues at coordinate 75,312,269 of NC_143511.1, read as the reverse complement.
TCATGCATTTCTTCATGAGAATGGAACAATGAACCTGTTGAAATGCATTAGCAAGGGAGTGGGAAAAGGGATGGAGAGGGAGAGGGATGGAGAGAGTATGATCAGGGGATATTATATGCATGGATGAAAATATCACAATGAATCCCTCATGGCAAACCAGTATGTGCTAACAAAGAATAAATTAATAAAAGACAAAATATACATTCTCTTTTTTCTGAGATGTGGCAACACTACATAATGGATTCAGTAGATAGTCACGAACAAATATGGAAGAAATACAGGGATAGGAAACATTGCTTATAAGCAAAATAAACTAATTCATGTGCCCATTAATAAGAACACTGATTATATATTATAAAGCCACGCATAAAATAAAATATGAATCAGGCACTACCAAGGAATGAAGTTGCTTTAAGACTTACTTCCTTCTTAGAGACATTGGGGCATTTAAGTCAACACTAATCCAGAAAATGGTAGGAAGGGATATCAAACTTTTTTGAAGATGAATGAATGAGGATAAACAACAGAAATACTCATTTCCTCTATAACCCCCCCACCTCCACTCCAAGAAATATGTTTTTTAGCCAAGTGATAGTAGCTGATGCTTATAATCCTCGCTACTCAGGAGGCTGAGACCTGAGGATCCCTGTTTGAAGCCAGCAAGGGAAGAAAAGTCTGTGGGACTCTTATCACCAATTAAGATCATTAGGAAAAATCCAAAAGTGGAGCAGTGGCTCAAGCAGTAGAGTATTAGCTTTGAGAAAGAATGCTAACAGACAGTGTCCAGGCCCTCAGTTCAATCCCGACTACCACCAGCACATACACCCACATAGAATCTCTTACAACTTAAAAACAAACCATTTCATGGCTGCCATTTAAGAAAAAAAGAAAGTTTGAAATGGATAGATGATAAAATCTTAGCAGAGGAAGCTGAAATTACACACTGTCTGCCTCAGGCCACACCCCCTGGAGACTTAGTTGCTATCAGAATCTCGGGTGAGGTCCCAAAAGGTTTCCATTTTTCACAAACCTTGTGTCTCAATTAGCTAATGTCTATAGCTAGCTCCACTTGGCTTCCTGCCCTCAAGTCTCTCTTCCCACTGTCTGTGATCGCTTCATCTCAGCCTCCAGGATCAGCTAACTCATATTGTTCCTCTACCCTAGTTTCTTGCTTATTAAGTGAAAGGTCTCTGGGTCTTCATCTCCTAAGAGTGTAGGGGAGTCAGGGAGGAGAAGCTTCTCACTGTCGTATGCTTTTGTAACAGCTCTAGCTTTGCCCACAGAACTTGTTCTCAAGACCAAATTTACATCTTCAGCTGAAGACAACAGTGTACAGAAGTTCAGGGAAGTGACTTGGTGCCTCCATGGCCCAGGATCTTGGGAAGTATGTTGAACTTGACAATCTCATTCCTACCAGTATGAAATGAGGAATAATGATGATACTATCTCATAAAGTTAATGTGAATATTGGACATGTTCAGCCATATCTAGTGCCTGGAAATCAGGATCAACTTGCTTGAAAGCCTATTGTTTTTTTAAAATCCATTAGTAACAGTAATGATTTTGAAATTTATATTTATTATATTACATCCAAATATATGAAAAATAAACCATTACCTTAGGCCCTGGAAAAACACAATGTCTAATATATAAACATATGTATGTATACAAGTATATTCAGTGAATTTCTATAGTTTTCATCATACGTGTGTAGATACACATACCCCCACATATATGTCTTATAGTAAACAGGCTCTGTGACACTTCTCATATCCACTGATTAACAAATAATCACACAGCTTGTCATTTACTAAATACTGCTTATAGCCCCAAGGACAGTTCTACGTTCGTTACTTGTACCATTATATCTACATAGTTATTCAAGGTGAGGGAGATTATTCTCCATGCTGCTAATGATGTGACTGAGGGGCAGCAAAAAGCTTTTTTTTAAAACAGTAACTTGCCTAAGACCAAAGTCTCAAATACAGAAAATCCAACTTCTATCTCCTCCCTTGTACTTTATGCTCTGAACGACTATGTTATAGGGACTCAAACATTATTACTGGCCAGTGAATGATAAAATGGTAGCCACCAGTCCTTGTGGCTTTTCTAATTTAAATTAAGTAAGATGACTCAAGACTCATAATAATTTAGGTCTTTAGTTATCCTGACTATTACCTTAAGTGCTCAGTAGCCACAATGCCTACTGGACACCTAAATCATGACTATCTCTGCAATAAGCTCTGTGTCTGGGCTCACAGAAGAAGTCCTAGTAAGGAAAAGCATTAGAGCTGACTCAGCAATGATTCTATCCTGTCTTGTAGACGAAGGGGTCTTGTGCATCCCTTGCTCCAATCCTCGAGAACCCAATCGTTTCCTGCATTTTGAATTTTGTCCAGCTGCTGTTGTCACCTCATCTATCAGAGAGCCTAATGAAAACAAAAATTTCAAAGCTTGTGGTTGCCTTGAATATGCTTTTTGTGGGTGTCAGTTTGTTGGCTTAGTTTAGTGAATTAGTTCTGCTATTAATAGGTCACTGAGCTGAGGGGTTCCTTAAAAGAAAAACCCAACAGTAAATCAATCACCCTTTAGATTTATACAAAGGACAGAGAGAGAGAGAGGAGAGAGAGAGAGAGAGAGAGAGAGAGAGAGAGAGAGAGAGAGAGAGAGAGAGAGAGAGAGAGAGAGATGGGGAAAGAGAGAGGAAAGGAGGGGACAAGAGGGGAGAGGAGAGGTAAGGAGAGGGCAGGAGAGGTCCCCAATAATTTTTTCTAAATTTTTACAAAATTTTATTCTCAAAAACTTTATACGATATAACAACTCCCAGGCCCATACTAATTCATGTAGCTTATAACTTAAAGCAAGTCACTGAAAATGCAGAGGAAAGAAGAGGAGAAGAGAGGAGAAGAGAGAAGAGGAGAGGAGTGGAGTGGAGAGGAGAGGAGAGATTTAGTTTATGGAAGCTTGGTAGCTGGTGGCTACTGGTTGGTGGCAATTCCTAGCCCCTAAGAGGTGGGCACATTTCCAAATGCATGTCAGTTTATTTTCCATATGTGCTGAGCTTGTCAAAGAATGGTGCCACAGAAATGGAACATAAGCAGGGTTGTATGAGAGGACGAGGCACCGGACATGGAGAGACAGTGAGATTGGAAATGGGAGCCTAGTGGGAATCTGCTTTTGAGGAAATACCCAGAGTTCTGGTCTCTCTCTCTCTCTCTCTCTCTCTCTCTCTCTCTCTCTCTCTCTCTCTCTCTCTCTCTCTCTCTCTCTCTCTCTCTCTCTCTTAAATTTAGACTAAAAAACTAAGGACACTTTATAGCACCAGATTTTCCAAGAGATGTCAGCAATCGACTATAGGAATCTTATATTGGAAACATTCCCAGAGCACCCCATCCCCCACCCCCCATGTTTCTCTGGGGAATAGAGGGAAAGTTTTCCAAGCAACCATTAGTTAGGTCTTTTTGGGAGAGTAGCATAAGAGCAGAAGAGAAAAGGTGCTTGATGTCAGACATGTGACCTAGGGTAAATGACTGTAGTAAACTTTTCTATTGTCATATGTAAAACAGAGGCAGTTACTCTCCCAACAGTTTTGCTGGGAGAATTAAATGAATTACAATATAGTACCAATGGCTCATATCTGTAATCCTACTACTCAGGAGACATATCTGAGTATTGTGGCTCAAAGCCAGTGTGAGTAAAAGAATGCTTCCAATTCTTATCTCCAGTTAACTAACAAAATGCCAGACATTGACCAGTGGTTTAAGTGGTAGAGCTCCAGTCTTTAGAATCAAAGTTAAGGGGCAGTGTTTAGACCCTGAAGTCAGGTCCTATTACTGTAAGAAAAAAATTAATCCTTTATAGGTAATAAATGGGTATGTAAGTAGGCATATTGTTAGTAATAAGAACTGATTTTATGCTGGGCTGAGATCTGAGCAATACGGTTTGGAGCCAGCCCAGGCAGGTAAGTTTGTGAGGCTGTTGTTTTCAATAAACTACTCAGAAACACTGGAAATGTCACTGTGGCTCAAGTGGTAGAGAGCGAGCCTTGAGCACAAAGACGTTCAGGGACAATGCACAGGCCCTGAGTTCAAGCCCCAAGACTGGGGGGAAAAATCAATTTTAGATACCTGATATAAGATTGTATGCCTGAGGTGAAAATTTAATCCTTTTCCTCCCTCCTTTGGACTCTTTCTCTTCTCTTCCTCTCCATTCTTCAATTGTTAACATTTAAAGAGGACCAGGATCTGTTCCTAGACCCAGGAATGTACTGATATATTAGGGATAACTTTTCCTTCCATAAGACTTTCTTGTTCTTATGAAGAATAAAATGCCTAAATGAAATATGATAATAGAATTGGAAGCTGTATGAGTGTGTGCACCTATTGAATTATGATCGAAAGGTAAGGGATATGGCTGTCTTGAAAACGAGGTGTCTTGTTTTTATTTGCCAAAGATGCTCAAGGAGCTAAAGATCATCTTGATGTATCCTTTTTTCCTTTTGCCAGTCCTGGGCTTGAGCTCAGGACCTGATCCCTGTCCTTGAACTTTCTCAAGGCTAGAGCTCTACCACTTGAGCTTCAGCACCATTTCCAGCTTTTTTTCTATGTATGTGGTACCAAGGAATTGAACCCGGGTCTTCGTGCATGCTAAGCAAGCACTCTACCACTAGGCCAAACTCCCAGCCCCAATCTTGATGTATCTTTCCACAGGACAGTCTAGAGCAGATGAATCATTAACACTGTTGACGAAGGTCTATGAAGTGTTATGATATGGTACATGTAGTTAAGGAAAATGTCATGCCCAATTTCATGTAAATTTTTTTGGGGGAATCATGGGGCTTGAACTTGGCCTGGGTGCTGTCCCTGAGCTCTTCAGCTCAAGGCTACTGCCCTACCCTTGAGCCAAGCCCCACTTCCTATTTTCTAGAGGTTAATTGGAGATAAGAGTCTCAGGTCATTTTGTGCCTGGGCTGGCTTTGAACCTTGATCCTCAGATCTCAGCCTCCTGAGTAGCTAGGATTACAGGTGTGAGTCACCGCACCCAGCTTAATTTTTTTTTAACAAAACAAAAACCCTTCTTTTCTTTCTGCTAGGAACAATAAAGGAAACATGGAAGTTACACTGATCTATGGGAAATCCGAAATAAGTAAAAATAAAAGGGGGGAGAACTCTTAACAACCAACCAGCTTAGAAAAAAATGCAGCTGAAAAACTATGATCTCTGACTCTAAAATTCCCCTTGCTTGAGGGAAGTGAGACCCATAGAGAGAACAATCTAAACATAGCCTTGGGTCTTACAAGATATTCTCCCTGGATTTCCTGGCTTTTAATGCAGTCACCTCCCAACTGTGTCTTTGAGAAACTGTGACATACAACATCTTCCTAGTCTTAGGGAAAAGAAAATAATAAACATCTCATGGAAGATTAAAACTTGAGACAGAACTAGACCCCACAGCTGGACTGCAAACGCACAGTTGAATGCAGACTCCTACCTGCATAGCTCATGAAGTTGTTGTATGGAGTGTTCACGAAGCTATGAAAGCCACATGTGTCATTCTCTGGTCCTGGGTCACCACAGAACTTGTGCTTAGGAGCTGGGTTGGTATCGTTGCAGAGGTCTCCAGTCTCGAAGGAAGGCTCCGTCTCCATGCAGGGGTCGCTGCAGGACTGGATCTCTGAGATGCCACGGAAGATATGATAGAGGCCCAAGCTGTGCCCAATCTCATGGATCATGGTGTGAGTGTGCCCAGGCGTGCCATAGAAAGACGGGTTCAAGACAATGCCACCTGCGATGGGGAAACAGGTGTTAGGCAAGCATTCCTGGTGCAACAACACCCAAGTCACAGAAGGGTAACGGGTGTGCTGCCCTGAATGACAAAAGGCCCTCTCCACCCGGTGACTTCATTATCTCGAGCTCTGTTAAAACCTGTGATATGAATCATGCTGCACCTGAGACAGGACTCTCACAGGCCATTTTGTATCTTCTTTGAAATACAGACACCTGTGCCTAAAGTGGTGAAGCATTCTTCATGATTTGAACTATGTGGACAGAAAGGCACAGTTAGAAGTTATGATTTCTGTTCCCTTAATACTTTCTGCTATTATCTGTTCTGCAAACAGTCAGACAGACACCTGGTTTACACATCCTCAAGAAGCTCTTACCTAAATGAAACCCTCACACATGGATGCCTTTCTCCAGTTCACATTTCCACCTTCACTAACTGACTTGCCCAAGCTCATTACTTTTTATTCATATCTGACACTCTACAATGTGTGAACACTCATGAAAGTCAGTGCTAGATTATTTGCACTCCATGACAACAGTGCTCATGTCAGTGGATATTTCTTGAGCATTTACATCTTTAGGTGTAATGTAGAGTATTTCATTCACATGATCATTCTTACTTGGGTATCAATTGAATGCGTGAGATGCTGATCCACACACAGCAGAAGTGACTGATTGACCCATGATCCAAAGTAAGTGTGGAGTTCAAATTTGAACTCAAGATACTATAGGATCTATAGAATATAATATCCCATTATGTGTTCTTTGAATATGTTATAAATGTCAACTGGTCTGAAGATGGTTATGAGGTCTAATAATTACTTGTATGCAGATAGAAATAACCTTTGACATAGAACAAGTATTCCACTTATCTACCTACAAGAGAAGAAACAGTATAAACTCCATCAATGTTTCTGAATGTATCAGAAACATGGCAGTTGAAGCCTTCCCTTAGATCTGGTAGCATTGCTTTCTATTTACTAACAAGAAACCTCAGATGTCTTTTCTGGATGCTCTAGAAGGACAAACAGTGGCCTTTGCCACATGTTTTAGAAGACAAACCCTCCTTAGCTTGGGAAGGTAGATGGAACAGACAGCAACTAAAGTGAAGAACAGTAGCACTGATTTTAAGGATTGAAAAGATGCCTCTGTGGGCTGACAGACACAGATTTCAATTTCAGACATGTTTAAAACACCATTAGAATTCAGTTCTGAGAACCTGGTAAGTAGAGGCTTTAGGTACAGAACAGCATAGAGGAAGAGACAAGGCTTTGCTGACTTGGACTGGCAAGCCCAGAACATGCATGAGACAAGTTTTATCTTGGATAAGATTGAACTGTTGGATTGGTGAGTTTGCTCAGTCTTGGGGCTCATGGAATATATTAAGAGATTTCTAACAGAGAGATAAAGATGGCTGAAAAAGGTTGTGGGTGTGGATGTGCATGTGTGTGGGGGTGTGAGAAGGGGCAGGCAGAGGCAAGGAAGAAGAGAAACTGAGACAGGAAATCTTTCTCAATTCTTTTCTATCAATTATAATATGAAACAAAATCCTCTTTTGGCACAAGGCAATGCAGGGATGGTGGCATCACAGCAATAACAGAGGGGGGAGAACAGAGAGAGAGAGAGAGAGCGAGAGAGAGAGAGAGAGAGACAGAGACAGAGACAGAGAGAGACAGACAGACAGAGAGACGAGAGAGAGACAGAGAGACAGAGACAGAGACAGAGACAGAGAGACAGAGAGGACAGAATTGCTCATCATCTTTTTTTTTTCCTCAGGATAGAGAGGTAGTGGCTCTCAGGCTGGCTGGAGTTAGCTTGACATGGGTTTCCATCCTCATTATGATAAACTAAACAGCTACAATGGGCTAAACTAAACAGCTACAATGAGCTAAACTAAGCAGCTACACTGTGATAAGAATTCTGTTTCTCTGTGAAGCTTGTGTGGTAAGGTCAAGGAAAGATAGGGTGGATTAAGGGATGATGATTGTACAGCTAACTTCTAGTTCTGTTTATTCTACTCAGTCCACTCCTTTCCACAGAGTGACATCTTGGGGCCTGAGTCTTGTTTCATTGCTTCTCTTAAAAGGTGAAATAGATTAAGCCTGACATCATCCTGCAATAGCATAACATGCTATAGATTTATAGCCTTTCCTAGGCCTGGCCCTGAGCCAACCTCTGATATCCATGAAATTATCAGGAGTGTTTCTTCTCTAGGTTTAGCAGCCTGTGTTCAACCCTTCTCAAACTCATATCAGTACTATTTTGGCTGCTTGACCAATACAACAAACTTTCAGAACTAAGAATCCTCAAAGCCCATCTAATCTAACCCATCACTTTAAGAAAAACCTTAGAAAACTGAGAGCTGGGGAAGAAAGATACTTGGCTAAGACCATATTGCTAAGTACAACTACAGATGAAAACAACTGTACAGTTTAGATCTTGTCTAGTGTGATTCTCCCAGTTGAAGATGATCTTCAAGTTTATCTAAGTTGCAAACTCTGTTTTGCTCAATGACTATCTGCCCTTGTTTGTCTGTCTGTCTACCCATCATCTGTCTCAGAGTTCTCCAATCTCAGTATTGATACGCTGCAGCACATACTTCCTTACTGTGAATACTTTTGGATATTTAGCACTATTGATATCTTCTACTCACTAGATGCCCTGGTATATGTCTCACAGTAGAGAACTATAAATTTATCTTTGTGTTTGTTTTCATGCACTCATGCACACGCGCACACACACACACACACACACACACACACACACACACACACACACACACACTGGTTTTATTTCCTTAAAATCAACTGAGAAATAAGAGTAGTTCAGACAGACTTAAGTGTATAGTTTGATTCAGTACAACTGTCATTATCTGACGTTGCAGAATCCCTACCTGAAATGAAGTTCTAAGGACTCTTAAAAAAAAAAAAACCTGTTTTTCTTTTTTCTGATGAGTCTGTATTCTTTACCTCATATATGGTGTAATTTACATGCACATCTGCGGGAGGGTAGTGGGGGAGTGCATAGACTCCTCTGTGTAATAATAATAACAACAACAAAGCAAATTTAATAATGAAGAATTTCTGCAAGACATCATAGACTTTGAGTAGCTTCTATACTCTGTGTCCCTGGGAGACAGTGCAGGCTATGAGGATATATGCTCAGTACTGCTACTCTGCTGACCTAAGACATTTCCAGTGACAACATACCTTGACTCATCACAAGCCACTGTTGCAAACAATGGAAACTTCCTACCAAGGGGAAGATTGATAATGCATGGCAGCATTCTCGCTCAAAGGAATACTATGTGACTATTCAACCTTCCTGTTTTAGAGGGAGGGTAAATAACCTAAAGGTATGTTTGTGATTTTGAGCAAAAGAGTTGGATGCAAAGTAATTATAAGACTTCCTTGAAGTACAATGTAGACAGCACAATTCTAGGTGGGAAAGAACACAAAAATTGTATTGATTTCATTATTCCAAATATGGCCAAGTTAAAAAAAGTCCATATATACATGTGTACTGGATAAGAATATGGAAAAAACAAAATTAAAGAATTACAATGTTGGTTGATAGGCCCTGGTTCAGAAACTACTATGGTTTCTGACTTTCCATTTTTATAAGATTATGCCTTAGTTACAGATAGGCATAACTTCCATATCAAAAGTGTTCCTAACGTTGTTCGAACATGAAGAAACAGGAATCCTAACATATTTAATTTCTTTACAGTCTTTTGGGTCACCTGATGGTTGGTTACACCTATTCAATGGAATTATCAGGCCAGGAATATATCCACAAATTAGAGAAAAGCAATATCAGGAGGACAGAATCGATGAACAGAGTTAGGAACTTAATTCTAATTTGCTGCTGAACTGTGTTGTGACCTTCGACAGGTCCCACTGAAGAGACATAATGGGTTTACCAGTTTGGAAAACATGGCCAAAAGTACTGTACTGCTTCCTTCATTCCTGCATTGCTTAGTAGTCACAATATAATCAAGTAGACCATTGAACTTTGTAAATTAGGTAAAAATAAATGGATTGCTCATAATCACCCTCTGCACCATTATGATCAAATTCAGTATTCTCTTACGCAAAGTTTTTACTGCAGGAGTTTCTGAGACTCACCTAAGTGCATCAGAACTTCCTTGTCCCACGGCCAAGTGGCTACTCCAGCCAACTCCTCCTCTGAGGAGTTTGCAAAGAAAATATTGAGGTGTGTTGACCCATCCAGTCTAAGAATGTTCTTCAGTTCATTCACATCCAAGTAGGCTCTGAAACAGAAAAAGAGCATAGGTTGTTATCACCATCCCAAAATAGTATCCAAATAACAGGTACTCCCCTACTAATTGACAACTAATGTTTGTCAGATGCTTTGCTAAATTCTTTATAAATATCCGTTCACTGCCCTTCCCTGAAAAATGTTATAGGATGAGGTTGATCCCATTTTACAGTTAAGACAATAATCACATTGAGTTTAAGACACTTACAAATAGAGAGGGAAGAAAAGTAGAAAGATAAGAAGAGAGTGAGGGAAAGAAAAGGTGAGATTGGTATGAGAAGAGAGAGATGGAAAGAAAAAAAAACTCCAGAAAACCAGAGCAGGAAGAGATAGGAAAGGTAGAGAATGGGAAGAATTGAGGGAAGACAGGGGAAAGAGACAGACAGAGAGGCACATTATAGGTGCACCAAAAACAAGAACCCTTATTCTGTACGTTACACAGAAACACTAAACACAAAGGACCATCTTCTGCTTTGGGTCAAATTACAGGATTATATATTATTTTTACCTCTCTCTCTCTCTCTCTCTCTCTCTCTCTCTCTCTCTCTCTCTCTCTCTCTCTCTCATCTCTTTCTGTCTGTATAATAAGTATGTATGTGTGAGATAGAGAGTGAGTCGGGGTGGGGGGAAGAGTGTTCTAAGGCTTGAACTCAGGGCCATGAACTCCCTCAGCTTTTTGCTAACAGCTGGCATGCTATACCTTGAGTCTGGTATTTTGCTGCTTACTTTGAGAACAACTCTTGTGGATTTGTCTGCCAAGAATGCCTTTCAATAGTGATCCTCCAGGATCAGCAGAGTAGCTAGGATTAGAAGTGTAAGCTACTCGCTCATTTTCTAAACAAAGCACTGAATCTTACTTTCCTTTTCGGTTTCTTCCTGTTCCCATATTGTCTGTCATAGAGAGTCTTGTGGGTAGTTAACAATCATTGTTGAGTGAGCTTGGAAATGACTTCATGCCTTCACGTGTGTGTGTGTGTGTGTGTGTGTGTGTGTGTGTGTGTGTGAACAAACACACATGAGCATGTGCACACATGTACATGTGCATTTGTTCCTATCAGTCTTTCTGTGGCCACGAGGCCTGGGGAAGTTGTCATATTCATCTCCATTGACCCAATTTTAAGTTTAGATCCAATTTCTGGTGAGCATTCCGTTGATGGAGCTAAACAATTGCGGGGAAAAATAATAGAAGTGTATATATTTTAGTTCCAATATTTAATTCAGCAATTGCTAATTGTAATCCTCTCAGTTTCCTTAGTAGTCCACTGGAATGGTAGGCAGCTGCCTGGTAGTACTGTCTCCACCTTAATGTAAACAGGATAGGGCTGGCACCTCTCAGTGTTCTTCTGGCCACCCACATCGTAGAGAGCCCCAAGCTCAGAAAAGATACAGACAGGATTTGAACTGGCTAATTCCAGGAATAGCCTCCCTGTGGCTCAGATACAGAGCCAAAATCGTTCCACTGAGTTCTCTGCTTCAAGAGCTCCCATTCAACTCCTTAGAATGAAAGCCTCATGCATGAGGAGCTGTTGTCAGTCATCAGTAAGAGGAAAAGTTATGGAAAGAGCCAATACTTACGAAATGTTGGCTGTGTGTCACCTACTGTGCTGTGTACAGGTGTTGTCTTAGCTACTTAGTGCAGAACTGACAACATGGCTTTTTGTCAAACTAGAGTAGCCTGGATTTGAACCTAGATTTCCTGCTTGATGTTTGGGCCAGCTGGGGAATTTACTTGACTTCCTGTGCCCTAGCTTTCTCATGTATGGAACTAAGGGTGTTAATTGGGTACCACCCACCCACTCATTTCAAGGATTAAGGACATTAATAAGAAAGTATAAAGAGCTTAAGTGATGGCTGGAATGTAGAAAAGCCTCTACACAGGTTTAACAGCTCTCATCACTTATCTTCTGCCGTAGAGATGAAGGAACAAGGGTTGAGAGTTCACAAAATGAATGACAAGATCAAGCACAACTGTAGACATATATTAATTCTTCCTACCACCTCACCTACACTCACAAACTCACCCAGTCATACACTGAAGAGAGAGAAACAATGCATGGGAGGGAAAAAGGGAAACACCGAGGAGCTGAGATATCTTGGGATCAGTTCTTTCCAGACTGTTTTATTTCTTTTCTTCTTATTTCATCTGTCCATTTCCATCAACTCTTCTCTCAGGCAGAGAGAACACAAATGTTATTAGAGAAATCTGCCTCTGCCCCCTTGCTCTGGGATGAGAAAGTGTCATGAGAGGAGGACGCAGGGTGGAGCAGGGCAAGAGGAAATATTTTAATTGGTTGTTTATTCAGTGGTAATTGCAGAGCCAAGCTTTTCAAGGGGTGGCATTCATCCTAGCCCAAAGCAGAAATGTAGGATGTTGGAGCCTCTCTCTCTGGCTTGTATGTGAGATTTTTTTCCCCTCATATTTTGGGAAGCCTCCATTTCCCAAAGGGGTAAGAATCCATGGCAGCTAGCCATGGATTCCACTGGCTGCTCTCCTGCTCATCCCTTCCTTGGGGAGGACCCACCCAGTGTGGCTCAATGTCTTAAAGATTTCCTTCCACTGGCTCAGATCTTCTACCAATACAGAACCAAGCTGGGTGTCCCCCAAGGGCCTAAAATGGGAAAAATTGGGGGTGGATAGGAGTCTCTATAGTTATTTCCTTTCCTCTTCCTAGCTCTGAAAAATATGATTTTCCTTCCCTTTCCCAAAGTATTTGGAAGAAAGTACATGATATCAATTTATAAGAAAAATGAGAGCCCAGGAATATTAATGCTGCAAGAAGGGAAATGACTTGTTGAAATGACTTGGAACTGTAAGGAAGGCTAGCCCTATGTGAAAATTATAAATGGATCAAATTTATTTTTAAATTTACATCCCCGACAACCAATCCAAATCCCCAACACTCTATATTTATTAATTTAAGTACCCAAATTACTTAGACTGTAGCTTCAAGTCCCAAGTCTACAAGCTCATGAAGGTGTACCCTCAGCATGGTTTCGTTCTATCACTCTTAGTTTTCAATGTCTCTTCCTCCTCCTGCTACTTCAGACACTGGGGATCTTATGGGTCCCTTATCCTGATCACCCTGCATCTTTCCCAATCATGCCAATCCCCCTTAAACATTTCCCCTCTCTATCATAATCATCTGTCTTGAAGTATAATGACTTAAAATCTTTCCTGGAAAATGTAGCTTATAGGTACTGTACTCTATGCATTTTCTCCAGTCCATCAAACTCTCATAGGTGTTGGCAAAATAAGAAGCAATGCAAATATTTTTGCCTAACATCATGGTTCCCACCCCCAAAAAACCACATTCATTGTTAGTATAAGCTGCTTTCATTGCATTACCATTTGTACAGTGACAATTGTTAACAATTATTACATCATTATTTCTACTTGTTGATGATGAGTCTTTCCTTCTCTGTGCCCCACCTTTAAAAATCCAGAATGTATCTCCCTGTTTTGTGGTCTATTCACAGCATGTTCACCTGTCTTCTCCATCAGACAATGAGCTTCAAAACAGTGAAATCCATGCTGTTACCTTTTTCTCCGGAGAGATAATCATTATCAAGTTGGCATTATAGGGCCTTCCTTAGTCAACTTTAGCATGGTGTTAACACAGGATGAGCAAGCACCGGGCTTCAAAAAGTTAAGTGATTTGCCCAATATCATATTTTGAATAGAGGACACAGGAGGACTTGGAAACGAATCTCTATGTTGGTCAAGCCTTTAAGGATGCAGCCCTGTATTTCAGCACCTCTTTACTAGTCAACAGATTTCCTTCATGAATGAGAAAACAGTTCCCCGCCACAATGCATAGCTCAGACAGTCAACAGTGGAGGAGAGAGCAGCTCCTTCTCTTCTTAGAGGGGCACCCCCTACACAGAACTTGAGTAGACATTTGGGCCTCGTACATTGCCGTCTGCTCTGCACCTGAGGAATTCTGTCTGTTCAGTGAGCTTGGGAATGTGCAGTTTGCAATATGCAAAAGGCTAAATCCACAAGCAGTATTGCAAAACCAGTTTCTGAACTAATGCCTTTAGAAAATGGTCTTTTGAAAAAAAGGTGTGTGTGTGTGTGTGTGTGTGTGTGTGTGTGTGTGTGTGAGCACGCGCGTGAGTACCAGACCTGGGATTGCACTCAGGGACTGGGCCCTCTCCCTGAACTTTTGTACTCAAGACTATCACTTTACCATTTGAGCCACAGCTCTACTTCTAGCCTTTTGGTGGTTAAAGATAAAAGTCTTGGGTCTGGGACTTTCACCTAGTGGTAGAGTGCTTGACTAGCATGCATGAAGACCAGGGTTCCATTCCTTGGTTCCACACACATAGATAAAAGCCAGAAGTGGTGCTGAGGCTTAAGTGGTAAAGCTCTTGCCTTGAGAAAGCCCAAGGACAGTGCTCAAGCCCTGAGCTCAAGCCCAGGACTGGACCAAAAAAAAAGATAATAGTGTCATGGATTTTCCTGCCTAGCTGGCTTCAACCATAATCCTCAGATCTCAGTCTCCTGAGAAGCTAAGATTAAAGGTATAAGCCACTGGTGCCTGGTATCAGTTTTTTTTTTAATAAATTTTAAATATACAAGAGTAAAGTAGAAAAGTGAAGCTTGGTACATTCTCAAACATATATCACCCTATTCCACTCTCATCCTCCAGCTAAGCTCAAAACCAAATAATAAGCACAGCCAACACAGATTGGGAAATGCCAAGAGAAATTGGAATGTCTCACCTAATTTTTTCCCCCAAAGCTACCTCTTAGGAGCAGTGTCCCAGTGTGTCCTTTCTTCATGCACAACACCTGCACCTGGATTCCACAATGGAAGCTGTTGGTCCCCTGGAATGTCTGTTTCAAGGGGCCCAGGCTAGATTGCCAAGATGCCCAGACTTTACCCCTTTGCCAGAACTGCATTTCAAAGCCATGAGTGCAGTTCTGGAGAGAGATCAAAGCTCTCTCAACTCAACTGTCATTAGAATATTTCCTTTATGCATCTCACTTGCTATGAAGTGCCAACAACATATTTCCTAAATGCACTGGCCTGAGATGGTACAACTCTGTAATAATCTGAATGAGAGGGCTGTCAGGGCCTGTTTTATTGAAAGAGAAGTAAAGGGAACCACATTCAAAATGAAAAACAACAACAAATCCCTTCCATGAAATCATGGGAAAAAGTATGGGAAGGCCTGAGCCTTTCCAAATCTGGGAGGCATAGCACGCTGGCACTCTACTTTGAAAGACTGATCAGAGGTATGCCCACAGTGAGGGCAGGGTAAGCTGGATATGCTTCCATGTCCATTCCCATGCAAAACAAGTCAGCTTTGTTCTGGAGAAGCTGCAGAAGTGAGGATGTCATGTCCAAGTCTTCTCCCTGGGCTTGGGTTGGGTGCAGATTTGATTACAGGAATGTTGCTGACCAAGTACAGAAGCTTGCGATATGTAGAGAATTGGTCTCAGTGGAGAGAAGCTACTTCTAACTTAAACACAGTTATTTGGGCTTACAACAAAAGACACTAGACTTTTATTTTCATAGAGAGATGGACAGATTCAAATCCTGCCTCTTCTACCAAGTGGTCCTATGACCTTGGGAAAATGATTGTCTCACTGCACCCTAACTTCTTAATCTACAAAACAAGAATTATGAAATTCAACCTAGAGAGAATGGTATAAAATTCACTATCCACATATACATATTTATATCTATATTTTTATATCATGCCTACAAGAGTAGCAAAAGCCTATTTTCTTTTATGTTAATGCATGGAGCTATATAGAACTGGTCTCAGTTCCCAATGCCTGTTGGATTTTTCCCTTCTCACTGAATCATGGCTCCAATCACTTGATCAATATGCTTGTCTTCTTTGTGTGTGGGGGGGGGCTCTGGGGCGTGGTGCTGTGTTTAGCCAGCTCACAGAGCATGTCCTGTAGCATTGCCTGTCTCCAAATTCTGATTGCAGCTTGTCATTTCCAAAGAGTTCCACAAGTCCATAAGCCACTACACTATTTCAGGACACACCAGACCATTTGAAAATGATTATCAAATAGAAAGACCAAAGCCATGCAAGGCAAGTCATTAAGGCAAGATAAACCTCAGAATGTTTATGGCATCCATATTCTTGTTCCAAATAACAAGCTATCTTCAAGCTGTGACCAGTACTAAAACCTGAATTTTCTGCTTTGTCTCAAGGGCTCTGATGATCAAGACTTTATTCTTCTTAGTTTTATCATGGGAAAAAACTTAATCTGCCTTTCTTTAACAAAGCACACATACATATTGCTTAAAGAGACACATGAAGAAATCTCTGGTCATAAAATGCGAATCAAAACAACTCTAAGATTCCACCTCACTCCAGTTAGAATGGCGAGGATCAAGAAAACTAATAACAACAGATGCTGGAGGGGATGTGGCCAGGAGGGATCACTACTACACTGCTGGTGGGAGTGCAAATTAGTTCAACCACTATGGAAAGCAGTATGGCAGTTCCTCAAAGGACTAAACATAAAGCTCTCCTATGACCCAGCAATTCCACTACTATGCATTTACCCAATTGTCCAGAAGCAAGGATGTACTAAATCCACTAGCACAATGATGTTCATTGAAGCACTATTTACCATAGCAAAGATATGGAACCAACCCAGATGTCCCTCAGTTGATGAGTGGATCAACATGATGTGGTATATATACACTATGGAATTCTATGTGGCTGTCAAAGCAATGACATTGCCCCATTTGTTAGGAAATGGAAAGACCTAGAAAAAGTCATATTAAGTAAAGTAAGCCAGACTCAAAGGAACATAGGCTCAATGGTTTTCCTCATTCGTCATAATCAGTAGAAACCTTGGGCTCTCCTAGCAGAGATTTACAATAGAGCACAACCTATATACATAAGGCCAAATAGTATGATGCTAAATGAAAGGACCTCTAGGATATAGAAACAAAAGCCATATAATGAGAGATTGTTGTCCTTAATGTATTATGTTATCTCTCATCTCTTTTGCTGTCCCTTGGTTATTCCATATTGTTACAATATCTCACTTTGCTATCTGATACATTGGATATATTTGTATTTGATTATTTGAAATTGGATAGGGAAGGGGGGAAAACAAGATGAGGGGTGGGGGTGGCGGGGAGGGAAATGGGGACCAAGACACGAGAAAGAGTATCAATGTATGTGAATTAATGTACCTTCTATCTGGCAAATATAATGTAAACCTTCTATTGATTACAATAAAAATATGTGAAAAAAGTGTTTATTAAATTCTTGGAATTCTGAATGTTTGGTTTCTAAAATAATAGTTTTAAGCTTGGTTTCTAAGAGTATCTTTTATACAAATGCCTGACACATAGGCAAGGAAAATATAAAAGCAACAGAGACCAATTGAAAAATTGTTCATTCTTGGACCGTTTATTGAATCAGTTATTCTTTTATTACCTTTCCTTTCCTCTTTCTCTTCTAATTTGCTTTCATTTTTTTTCTGTCCTTCATACATCATACATCTTTTCTGCTTTCACTCATCAACATTTGTTGAAATGTTAGCACATGCCATGCCTTAAGCTAGATGCTAGGCATATAATATGAAGACATATACATACAGATGTACATATGTATATATATGTACACATATTTTATATATGTATATATATCACATTCTTTGGTTGGTCATAGGACTCGAACTCTGGGCCTGGGCATTGTCCCTCAGCTCTTCAGCTCAGGGCTACCACCCTGTGCCTTTAACTACAGCACCTCTTCTGATTTTCTGGTGATTAATTGGAGATAGGAGTCTCACAGACTTTAGTGCCCAGACTGGCTTTGAACTTTGATCCTCAGATCTCAGCCTCCTGGGTAACTATGATTACAGGCATGAGCCACTGGCACCTGTCTATATCATATTTTTTTGAGACAGGGGTGCAACTTGTATAACAGAGACTGATCTGGAATGCACTCTCGTCTCCAAGTTGGCTGTGAACTACTGATCTCCCAGCCTCAGCCTCCTAAGTGAACTACCATAACTAACCGAGAAACATCTAATCATCAAAGGATTAGAAGCCTTATGAACAAAGTGAGATTACCAAATGAATGATCACTGCAGAATAGGGCCATACCAGGAAAGGTTGTCATTTATGGTAGTTTACTACAGACTATCAATTTTCAAGTACCTTTAAAAATACATTTTCTCTTGGAGCCTTTGCAAAAAACAATAAAGACTAAGTATGAGTACCTCTAATTTACTGGCAAAGAAACTGCAGTTAAGAGAGTTGCCACCACTTTGCCATGTCCTTTCCACTCATAGGTACAGAGGTGGGATATGATACCTAGTTTGTTGGGTACTAAAGACCATCTCCTTGACTATTGGTCTTTTACTTACTTTTTAAAATGGTAATCGTAGGGTTTGAACTTAGGGACTCAACTGGCATTCTCACCTGAGCCATAACTCTATTCCAATAGCTTACTTTTTTTTGCCAGGCATATAGCTTGAACTCAGGGCCTAAGCACTGTTCTTGGACTTTTCTCAAGGCTAGAGCTCTACCACTTGAGCCACAGCACCACTTCCAGCTTTTTACCATGTATGGGATACTGAGGAATTGAACCTGGGCCTTGGTGCATGCTAGGCAAGCACTCTACCACTAGACAAAACTCCTGGCCCCTCCAACTGCTTACTTATAAAGTTTATGTTACTTCTAATGGTGGGGTATTGAATAAGATGTGGCAGTGTGGCAATGCATATACCTAGGCTACAGGCAGGTAAGACCATGCTGAAATTTTCATGCAAAGAATAAACATTAGATGGATATTGGATCACTGAGGGGTACAGAGAAAATAGAGAGGAACCCCCACCATAACACACAACCCTAAACTTCAAAGAGGGCATGAAAAGAGTGAAGACCTTCAGGTCCACATAGGCAGCTATGGGAACAGGAACTTTACAAGGTAAAACAAAAGGGATCCTTAGTACCTTGATCCAAGAAGCATGGTGTGTAACAGTTTGTGCAAAACTGAGAAGCAAATTCATGGGAGAGAATAAAAGGATCTGGGTGTGTTTTTTTTTTTGCCAGTTCTGGGCATGAGCTCAGGGCCTGAGCACTCTCCCTGGATTTTCTCAAGGCTAGGGCTCTACCACTTGAGCCACAGCACCACTTCTGGCTTTTTTCTATGTATGGGGTACCGAGGAATCGAAACTAGGTCTTTGTGCAAGCTAGGCAAGCACTCTACCACTAGGCCTAACTTCTGGCCCTGGGTTATGTTTTTTACCCTCGGGGAGATCTCTCCAGGAATGTGAAACATGGACTAGAAGAAGGATGAAAGTGAAAAAGGAGGAACTGGCAATATTGTGTAGACAAAGGAGGTGCCATAAGAACATCCAAGAAACAGGGTAATTACTCTAAGAAAGAGGAAAGGTGTTGATGCTAAATTGGTGGGAATGAGAGAAGCTGAAGTGATGAGTCTGGCTGCTGATTTGGTGTACTATGTTATTTTACCTTCTCTGAGTCTCGGACACTACATCAAGGCCACTTGATGGCTTCATAACTTCAGGCCTTATAGGAGATGAATCTCCTGAGCGTGTGTGCTCTGCTCTATTGCTCTGAGGAAAGTTTCTGGCCTACAGCAATCTTGGGAAAAGCTATGAGGTGACCATGTGATGAATGGGATAGAGGATCCCAAGGCTATTGATCAGAAGAGGGGGGAGCTGATTTGGAGAAACAGAGTAGAGCAGGAGATCTTAGCATAGATCTTAGAATTATTGAGGAAAAAAAAGTAGGGGTAGGGCATGGAACTGAGTAGAGACTTTAATTGTGATGAGAAAAGAAGACATTCAAAAGAGGAGAGACTTGGGAAAAATTATATTACCATAAACAAAGCAAGCTAGACCCAGAGAAACACTGGTTGTATGGCTTTCATGTGTGGTAGCTAGAAGGTGCCCATGAATTTACAAGTAAACTCACTGGGTGATGAATTAAGTGGTGTGATAGACTCTATGGAGAGTGTAAGTGTATTCTTAGGCAAAATAAAAGATAAAACTAAGTCAAAAGTTCAACAAAATAAGTACCAAAAAATGGGTACTCATAAGAGGGTTGGGTTGGTCCACTGAGAGAGGGATAAAAGAATGAAGTGGGGAAGGTGAGAATGCAGAAAGAATTCATTGAACATATCACAGAATTCAGAAATATAAAGGGGGGCTGGGAGTTTGGCCTAGTGATAGAGTACTTGCCTCGCATGCACGAAGACCCAGGTTCGATTCCTCAGTACCACATGCATAGAAAAAAAGCTGTAAGTGGTATAGTGTGGCTCAAGTGGTAGAGCTCTATCATTGAGAAAGCCCAAGAACAGTGCTCAGGCCCTGCATTTAAGGCCCAGGAGTGGAAAAAAAGAAAAAGAAAACAAAAAAGGAAAAAGAGAACTATAAGGGAAGGAATGGGTAAAAAGGCATGAAGATGTTGAAGTGATGGCACAGATCAAGATGCATTGCACACCTAAACTGCCTTGGTAAAAGGCCAAAAAAATTAATGACATACCTAAAATTAAGATGAGTAAGGGAAAAGGTGGGTTGGGAGATGTGGGTAAGAATATTGAAAGCAATGACAGGGATCAAGATGTAATGTATTCATAAACTGCTTGGCGACTGGCAACTCCTTTGTACAATTATTTACGGATAATAAAAATACTCAAACAAAACAAGGTGGGAAAAAGAAACTCTACACAATCTATAGTGTTTCGTAAAATAAAAGCTATTTGAGTAATAATCCAAAGAAAGAATAGAATGACATCAGAATAAAGGACTGTATTTATAATGAATACATCTTTATCTGTAACTACACAGCTGCTACTTCTTGGCTTTTAGAAGATGGCTTTTAGGACCCGCTGGGGCAGAAGACGAGAAAGCCCAGATATACTGGATAATCTCAGACACACAGCATATCTCTCAGGGCTCTGCCAAGACACAATTCTGTTCTTCCTTGACCAAGTTGCATGGACCTTCCCCTTCCTCATAAGATCTAGTAGCCACTTACCTGTGCACAGGAAATTCCAAGATGAAAAAAGGAATCATACCTGTGTCATGAAATACCAAAGACATTTGGCACTAGCCTAAGCACATGCTCACACACATGTATTGAGACTGGAGTAGACACAGTCTAAAGATCTGTTCTTGAATTTCTAGCATCTGTGCTCTCTCAGTCTCAGGAACCAGTCTGCAGGGAGTAGTATGAATCTTCTGATGGGTAAGAAACTATAATCCTGCTTCACAGTACCAGAACAGAGATATTACCGTCCTGTATCAAGCTGCTGCTTTCTAAAACAGGGCCATGGAATTCAAGCAGACACAGCTCTCTCTTCCCACCACCTCACTTCCTTCGTGGAGTAACAAAACCACATAGTACAACTGGCCATGCTGAGAAGATTATACACAGCTCACTATCAGCCCTGGGCTTTGTCTTATGCTTGAAATGCAATTCAACAAAGACAACTCACATGTATTTCACAAGTTGTACCAAGCAACCATGTTTTTGATGCATACCATATTTCAGAAGACTGTGTACTTTGGCCCTAGACGATCTGAAAACTAACAAAACAATATCAAGTTTGGAAAGCATAAATTAGGAATTAGATCATGACCAATGTGTGTCAATATAGCAATGTCTGGAATTTAGTCTGGACCATAGCCCTATCCAAATCATATAATCTTAGGCAAAGAGAAAATTTATTCAATAATTAAAGCAACATAATTATGGCAGTGAGAATAGGTCTCACTGGATGACCTTTATGAAGAGTAATAACTTCTTCAAAGTTTGTCTTTTCCCTGGGTTAGAATAGAGAAGGCTCTCAGAAGGCCATGTGACAATCAGAGAGTTCAAGTGTGGCAAAAGGATTCTGGAAAGAATGACATTATATTATATGTCATGCAGTTGAAAGCAGAATTAAATTCTAATTGATTTTTTTTTTTGGAAAGAGGATGCCACATTCAGGGCCCGAGGGAAAATAAAATAGCAGACAACTGTGGGTTACCATCATTAGGCCACTGTTGGGATTTAAGTGATGTGAGCAAGATTTTTTTCCTGACTTGTCATAAAGCATAACTATTCCTTCAGGATTATATTGAACAGATTGTACCCAGTTAGACAGAGGAGCTGGGAAATCCTTCGAAGGCTGGACTGTCTCTAATTTCTCAATTTCTTTAGTAATCTCTCATGTCAATGGATTTAGCATAGCTTTATTGGAATCCTTCAAATACATTAAGTTCTTCATTTGTGCTTTCTTTATTTCTGTCTTACCCTAGTCTCCAATAAACAGGAATGAGGAGAACGATGTCTGTTTGGAGAACATCTGACTAGGAGCAGATGCCAAATTTTGCCCTTTTACAGATAAAGACTTTGAAGAGATGGAAAGTGGCATTACTACACATTGGCCATGGTTTTACTACAAGATTCCTCATCACTTCCTTCCTCATCTTTGGCCAAATCACAGCTAAACTATTTTCCTACCATGGATCCTCATGGATTCTCCCTGCTGCTTCTTCTCCTTCCTCTGGAAAGATTCTAAGACAGCTTCATGCTTTCGGGGAGTTGAGAGTCCACCATTGCGCTCTGTGGCCATAAAAACAGCTCAACAGTCAAAAGTCAAACTCAAGGCTAAGAGCTGCAGATGGCTGCCTGAACTCACAAAACGCTGAAATCATTGAACATTAGAAGTTTGAGCTGGAGACGGTATTTCCTCAGAACACAGACAAGAGAAAAAAAAAGAGAAGCAAAGATGGAAAGAAAAAAATAAGACAGAAAACGTTCCTGTAAAACATGGGGCAACACGTCTACTTTATTTATGAAAATGAAGCTATGAGCAAAATGCCCTGCTGCCCACACATTCTTTGTCCATTTCCAGAAAGTGAGAGTGGATTCTACCTCTTATGAGGTGGAAAAATGCCCAGTGGTAAATTTGAAGGAACAAGCTGAGCTGTCATCAATTTAGGCAAGTGTCCTCCTCTAAAACAAAACGTACTGTTATCTGTGAGTTCAAGCCTCCCTCATGTCTCCCCTGGCTTTGTTTCCTAACTTGGAAGGGCTTTGGGTTCAGTCCTGAGTCTGTCGTAAATAGTGCAATGTCACTGGTGGATGGGGAAAAGGAAATGAGAATTTTCAGGGTGTCAGATTCAAAGTGGATAAAGCTAAACATATTCCTGCTGAGACCCTCCCTTCAAAGAAGGTCTTTCCAGGAAATGGAGATGGGAATAACTTCTAGAGAAAGGATGAGAGAGGGAGTCCCATGATTGTAACACACTTGGGAGATAACCAGACGTGTCTCTTCCTAAAGTTTCAACTTCTACCCAACAAGTACAAGGCCAAGAAGAGGCTTGCTCAACATAGTCCTGAGCGCTTGAAGACTGGGAAACCACTTGGCTTCCAGTTCCTTTTCTATTCACTATTAGAATGATTCCCAACCTGGGACTCAGATAATGTTCTCATCAAACAACAACAAACAAACAAAACGAGGCAAGTGTTAGTCACTCAACATGTAATTCTAGTTACGGAGAAGGCTGAGATCTGAAGATAGCAACTCAAAGAGACAGGAAACTCTAAGACTCTTTTCTCTAATGAATCACTAAAAAGCCAGGAATGGCTCCAGTGGTGGAGCGTTAGCCTTGAGCACAAAGGCCCAAACAGCATCCAGGCCCTGAGTTCAATACTCAGGATTGGCACGCATATGCGTGCTGGCATGCACGTGTGCGCGCGCATACACACACACACACACACACACACACACACACACACACACACACACACGCAAGTATTTTAAGAATGAAAGTGATCTTAGTAAAAGATCTCAGTTTGTGTATCAAAGTTCCATCTAGGCCTTCTTGAAAAAAATGAGCCTGTTGGAAGGTAGTCTTTACAAAACAATACTGGCAAGCAAGAGATGGTATCCAAATATACCTGGATGAAGCGAGGGAATTCCTCCAATGCCTTACTATGGGCCAGACCTTAAACCAGATATTTCACATAAGTGATACCATCCATATTTTATAACCTATCCCAGCTTAGCTGTGACCATCTAATTCTAACACACAAAAGACCTATGGCTCTTCTAGAGCAATATGCCGAGGTCAGACAGCTCATGCAGAGTGGAGCCAAGATTAAAACCCTGGTTAGTCTCCAACATGCATAATTTTTCCACTACACTAGCCCTGACTTCTGTTATTATTGTAAAGAATATTAGTCACGTTAAATAAACTCTGATATTCTGATTATAAAATTCCAAGTAATTCCTCTTACATGCTTACTGGCAAAGAATGAACAAAATTACAAAAGCAAGAAAAGCAAATCAACAACGTTGTTATTTTCATGCTGGTTAAAGCTTCCCAGAATACTTCCTGAGATGTTATTTTGCGGGATCTTTATAGCCACATAAAATAATATGTGATGCAGGCAGACAAATACTATTATTTCTTTCAATAGGTATAGAAATGGAGGCTAAGAGAGATGAAGAGCCTCACCTAAGATAACATAGCTAAGCAACTGTTCAGCCATGCCTACAATTTATTTCCCTTTGATTTGTCTTTTACCAAAAATCATTCCAATTCTTTGATGCGTATAATCTGAAGAACAAATAGTACAATCCCTAATCATGAAGTCCCAGATAGACTCACCTCTGTTTTGCTCTCTTCTCATACCTTCCTCTCTGTCTCCCATTATATGACTTGTCACACATGCCCGTATCTTTCTTTTCCATCATTATAAAGTGTTCTCATGTTGGAAAACTTTCCTAACTTCTGTCAGCCATAGAGGTCTTCCTTCACTTGGAGCTCTACAGACCTTGTAGACTGACTGTAAATGGTTCAACTGCCTTCTGCCATGACTACGAGGATTGTAACAAAGTGTCAGAAAAACACAGCATTCAAACTCCTTATGACAAGAGATTTCCTGGGTGTGTTAATACATGCTTGTAATCCCAGCCATTCAGGATGTCAAAATTTGAGGATTAGTGGCCCAAGATCAACTCGGACAAAAAACAAAGCGTAGGGGCCCGGAGTTTGGCCTAGTGGTAGAGTGCTTGCCTAGCATGCACAAAGACCCTGGTTCGATTCCTTGGTACCACGTACATAGAAAAAAAAAGCCGGACGTGGTGCTGAGGCTCAATTGGTAGAGCTCTAGCCTTGAGAAGGTACAAGGACAGTGCTCAGGCCCTGAATTTAAGCCCAGGACTGGAAAAAAAAAGCGTAGAAGGCTGGGAGTTTGGCCTAGTGGTAGAGTGCTTGCCTAGCATGCACGCACACCCAGGTTCGATTCCTTGGTACCACATACATAGAAAAAAGCCAGAAATAGTGCTGTGGCTCAAGTGGTAGAGCTCTAGCCTTAAGAAAGCCCAAGGATGGTGCCCAGACGCAGAGTTCATGGAGCAGGACTGGCAAAAGAATGCATAGAAGCCAATTTGGAAAACAAACTAAAGGCAAAAGGCTATTAAGTGTGGCTGCTGGCTAAGGTGGTAAAATGCTTGTCTCACAAGCATGAGGCTTTGGGTTCAATATCCAGTATCAGAGAGAGAGAGAGAGAGAGAGAGAGAGAGAGAGAGAGAGAGAGAGAGAGAGAGAGAGAGAGAGAGAGAGAGAGAGAGAGAGAGAGACAGACAGACAGAGACAGACAGAGACAGTGACAGAGACATACAGAAAGACACAGAGAGACAGAGAGAGAGAATGTCCTAAGGAATTTCACTTATAATATATAATAGTCATAGTCATGATAAAGGAAATATTTTCTCATGAGACAGAGAGAGAGGAGTGATTTCTATTTTCTCCACCTATCTTATGCAAAGAAATAAACAGTCATGAACAAAGATTCAGTCTACCTGATAGTGCCAGGGCTTATGGTTGGGAGGTTGGGTAAGGTCCAAATAGGGAATTACCTCTTTATTTAAGCCTTTCCTCATCTGGATGTTCACTTTCCTCACTAACTATACCTACTCCCTATCTCTGCATGAGCTGGTCTTCTTGGAGTTGGGTCTGAACCTTGTGATTTTCAGTATGGTTTACCCAGTGGGAAGCATTGGCAGGACAGAACAGCAATGTCAGAGTGGTTTTACTAGCTTTCTTCTGCAGCTGCTTCTATTTGCTGCCAGGAAACCTCCACACAGCTACTGTCTTTGAGTTCTACAGTGGCTTCTTCCTCTTGCCCCTACAGACCAGGAAAGAAATGGCTTCCCAATTTTGCTCTCCCTCGAGTAAACCACCAGCTTTTGTGGATTGTTCTCTCTAGTGTTAGAAATAGTTGCTCCTTTGGAAAAGTTCCTCCTTCTACTCACCTTTGTTGTTTTGTGTGAATGTGCCATTTGTTTCCTGCCAGTGCCCTAACCAATGTTTGTAAACCTCTATCCCTAAACACATGCTGACTCCTAGATGACAACTCAGTGATCCCTCCTTCAGCTGGCTGCCTTGATTTCCCCAGTCAGAACTACTCTCTTCAATCCACAAGTCAGGTGTTGTGCCTGCATATGACTCTTCCATGGCAGTCGGAGGCCACTGAGAGCTGAAGAACATATTCAACTCATTACAGTACCTTAGTGAACTGCCAGCTAAACTGGAAGAGGTAGTGAGAGACAAGAACAAAGGGGGAGAAGGAGTTAGGTAGAGGAGAATAGGAGAAGAGAATGAGAGAAAGAAAAAGAGGAAAGAAGAAGAGCAAGAGGAGAGACAATGGAGAGAACTTGAACCCTGGAAAAGAAACATATCCAATTCTTTACTAAAAAAATCACTCAGGGCCAGGAGTGTGGCCTAGGGATAGAATGTTCACATAGCATGCATGAAGCCTTAGGTTCTATTCCTTGGTACACATACACACAAAAAAAGCTGGAACTGGTGCTAGGGCTCAAGTTGTGGAGTACTAACCTTGAGCAAAAAGTGTACTAGAACAGTGCCCTATCTCTGAGTTCAAGCCCCAGGAATGGCAAAAAATAAGAATAAAAATAAATAAATAAATAAATAAATGTATGTATGTCATCTAGATAATGTCAATCTGATTTTCACTGCTCCTGTTTAAAGTTCCATCCCTTCTCCTTCCTTTCCTCCACCCTTTTTGTCCATCCTTCCACACCTGCTTCCTTCTATCCTTTCCCTTTTGGTTTCAAGTCACAAATTAAGTATTTCTCTGTAACCTTTCACAGTTTTCTCTATTTGTAGGACAGCTGATTTGGCTAGAAACCAGTAACTTCCAACCTCATCAGGAAATGACACAGAGCCCAAGGGGGCTCACTCTGGGCACATAGCTATCCCAGGCTGTGAACAAACAGGCCCTGGCGTGAGTGGTCACAGAACTGGCACAGGGCCACTTGCAGACACTCCGGGTATGCAGTCTCATGACTGAGAATGAGAAGGCCTTTGAAATCTGCTGTTGTTGTCTGCTGATTGTGAATTCTCTGGAACCTAGGGCCCCAGGGCCATTCCATACCAGCATAGGTCTCCAGAAAGGACAGTTACCCTGGGTCATGACCCAATTGTACTAATCAGATTTCTCCCAGGACTTTATCAAAGCCATCAACCATATCATCCTTGTGCATTAATTGTGCTTCTAATTGTTGGATGGATTTAGAAATATCCCCCTTTATTCAGACAGTAGTATCTCATGCCCATAATCCTAGGTACTCAAGGTACTGAGATCTAAAGATCACATGAAGAAAAATCCATGAGAATTTTATCTCCCATTAGCCAGTGAAATGCTGAAAAAGGATCTGTTCCTCAGTGGTACAACACATGTCTTCAGCAAAAAAGCTAAGGGACAGAGTCTAGGCTTTGAGTTCAAACCCCAATACTGACACAACACCCCCCCCCCCACCACACGCACGCACCCATGCACGCACGCACATGCACACTTCTTCAGTTAGGGCTTTGAATTCTCTAGGCCTGGGTTTAAGTCGAAGTTTTCCATGTATTAGCACAGAGACTTTCTTCTTTCTGCAACCTGTTTATCCTTCAACACCATGCAGTTAAGGGCCAAGTACTTCCTAACCCTTGGAAGGTGCTGAGTGAACATTTGTTGCATGGATGGGTGACCGAGAAAACAAATGGATGAACAAATGGTTGTATGGCTTTTGGCTGTACCCATTCCCTTTCACATCCACTCTGCCCTGACACAGCAGTACCTATGGGATAACTGCACAGTAAAACATACACCACATTGATCCCAGAAACCTTGCCTTTGAGATTGGCCTAATCACATTCCTGACTTGTGAACTTGGGTTAAGTCACTGTACTGGGTAAAAGCCTCCTCTACTTCTCCAAATGTTAACTCATGTCTTGTTTCTCTTGTCAAGTCCCAGCAAGGTCCAAAGGTGAGCAGAGGTACTAATACTTATGAATAGAAAGGGAATGGCCACACCCCCTGGCTCCTTCTCATATACACTCAACATGCCTTGGTGCCAAGGTGAGAGTCCAGAGGCTCTCCTGGTGCCAGGAGGGTGAGGTGATGTGCTTTCTGACTTGCTGCCAGAATTCTCATTCCTCTGTACATAGGTATGCTGTCTGTGAACCAGAGGCCCTGGCTTATTTTTTTAAATTTTTATTAAGAGAGACCTAAAGTGAAGTGTCAGCAGAACAACCTGTCGAGGTTGGCAAATGTGTTTGTGTCATCAGCAAGTCCAGGGTCCTGTGTGTTAGACAGAATGGAAAAGTTCAGCACAAATCTGGGAAAAACAAAAAAGTTGATGTTGACTACTTTTCCAGCTGAAACTAGCCTCTTCAGGTCCCACATCAAATGTAGGTCACCCTGAAGTTCCCTTTGAGGTTGCCAGTTAAGATTGCTGGTTCAAGTGGACTAAGCATCTGAGAGAGAAGTCAGAGCAGAGGCCCTCTGTTGTTTCCATCCTTCAAGCCACATAAGAGAAGTTCCCTCCATCTTCCATGTCCTCCCTTCTCCCCCCCAACCCAAACTATATCTAGACTTTAAAAATATTTTTGTGTATATTTTAGGGTTATATTATGATGTTATGGGATACATTTAGACAGCAAAAAATGTTATTAGAGGAAAACTAGAACCCATACCATCATCTTGCATCGTTGCCTTTTTTTCTTGCCACAAAAACTGAATCCTTATTTAGCATAGATTCTAAATACAGTAAAATTATGTTGCCTACAGTTTTTGTGGTGCACATTGGAGCTCTAGATTGGCTCTGTTTTGCCTCATTTGACACCTATTCTCACAGGCCTTGCTGAAACACCACTTCTACAAAAGTCAAGCGGCAACCTAACTTTTTCTCTTCGTGCTCTGATCCCACTTCCTAAACACCAGAGACCATACACCAAACAGCTTTCCCTAGACAAGGAGTAACCATTGTCCTTATTGAGACGGAATGGATAGAAAGAGAACAAGATGGAATACTCTTTTACCACATCCTCTCTCAGCTTTCAGCAAACTAAAAGAGCAAGTACCATAGTCATTCCACTGTTGTAATTGTAGAAAGAAGTCACAGAGTAAGGGAGTGACAGAGCTGAGATCTGAACCCTACTCCACCAACCCTGCATCCAACAGAATTCATAATGATGGTAGTGTTCCATATTGTTCTGCCCATATACCTGATGTGGTTGATGCAATCCAAAAACTGGGTTTTCAGTTTTATTGACTGTGAACTGACTGGATTGTCCACACATATGGCTAGGAACTACTACTGTGGATGACAGGGCTCTTATCCATTCAACTATACACACTACCATAGCTATTTACATTCAGTGCATGTCATCCTGTCTATACTCGGTTCTTTGAGAAAGGAGAGCTCTGAGATTTTCTTTTATTTCTTTTCTTTTCTTTTTTGTGGGTCATGGGACTTGAACTCAGGGCCTAAGGGTTGTCCCTGAGCTCTGTTCTCAAGAGTAGCACTCTATCATTTTCTTTTGCCAGTCCTGGGGCTTGAACTCAGGGCATGAGCTTTCTCAAGGCTAGAACTCTACCACCTGAGCCACAGCACTTCTTCCAGCTTTTTCTAGGTATGTGATACCAAGAAATGGAACGTGGGTCTTGGTGCATGCTAGGCAAGCACTGTACCACTAGACTAAACTCCCATCCCAAGAGTAGTGCTCTACCATTTTGAGTGACAAAGATCACTTCTGGTTTTAACCACTTTCTGGTGGTTAGTTGAAGGTAAGCGTCTCATAGACTTTTCTGCCCATGCTAGCTTGGAACTGTGATCCTCAGATTTCAGCCTCCTGAGTAGTTAGGATTACAGGCATGAGCCACTGGTGTCCCACCTGGATTTGATTTTTCTGTGTACTTACTACTGGCCATTAAGAAAGTCTCAGAAGCTGGGCACGGTGACTAACACCTGTAATCCTAGCTACTCAGGAGGCTGAGATCTGAGGATCGCAGTTCAAAGCCAGCTCTGGCACTAAACCATCCATGAGACTCCAATTAATCACCAGAAAACTGGAAGTGGTGATGTGGCTCAAGGTGTACAGTGGTAGCCTGGAGCTGAGGAGCTCAGGGACAGCACCCAGGCCCAATGTTCAAGTCCCACAACTGACCAAAAAAAAAGTCTCAGAGACCAGTGCTAAGTACTCAGTAAATACTTCTACAATAGACAAGGCTTCTGTATGATTCCCTTGACTACCTGAGTAGAGGCTTTGTCTTGTTTCTGTAGTTGCTGTGTGTACTAAAAAATTGTCCTTGTCCCCTCTGGCCTCAGATACCGTGTCTATCAAATGGAAACATCTGTGTAGCCCTCGTATGTGCATCCTCCATGCCGGGAGGGGCTTACCTGTATGGAGAATCAGGATCAAAGCACGTCTCGGTGACATTGGTGATGTTGGGGTCACAGCACTCCCCACCATCGAAGTTGAAGCGTTCATAGTTGCAGTCCATGTCACACATGCCATTCTGCTGCTTCTTCATGAAAGCTGGGTGGCGCAGGTATCGACAGTCCCCACCGTCGTGGCCAGTCAGCGTGTGGTTGCACTCAGGGTCACAGCTCTCATCCCCGATCTTGCTGATGTCACAGTTGGCCAGGATAAGGCGGTGGCGCAGGGAAGAATTGTTCACTTCCAGCACCTCCAGCTCCCAGGAGATGTTGTAATGCTGGAAGGCCTCGGCCAGCTGCTGGTGCTGGAAGTCCACCTGCTGGCGGCTCACGGTTGGGTTCTCATGGTTGTCGTCATAGATGTTGACAACTCGATAGCGTACCACCTTCAGCTGGCGGAATCTGGGGAGCTGGTTGTAGCTGGTGATGACCTCTTTGTTGTCACACAATGTCTGCCCGCACAGAGGAGGCTCCAGATTTGTGTCCAGCAGAGAGCCGTGGGCATGACTAAGTTCCACCCGGGGGCTGTGGCCATCTTTCATGGGGGACCAATTTCGTTGCACATTGTCCCAGTTCTCGTGGAGGAGGTGCTGAGGTAGAGGGGTGTAGAGGCCGTGACTTTCCATATCCAGTAGTATCTCGCGTTGAGTCCTGGCCACCTTCCAGAGACTGAAGTGCTCGATGTAGCCTCGGTAGTTGTGATTTAGCGTACTGCCCCCCAACATGAGCACTTTACACTTCTGGGTCAGTGGGCTAAATAGGCCACCTACTTGCTCCCCAGAATTCGCCACCTGGGCACCATTCACATAGAGCTTCATCAGCCGTCCATCATAGGTGGCAGCTAGAAACACCCATTGGCCCGGGAGGTAACTGCGGTGGGCATTGATGGTAGTCAGTTGGCGGGCCCGGTCTGTCTTCAAGGAGAAAAAGTAGCGTGGGTCTCTGTTGCCTTGATCACCGACGGTGTGAATGCCCACGACCCATCCTCGGTCACGCGAGGTATAAGAACATTTGTCATACAGCCCTATGTGGCCCCAAAAGAGAAAGATGAATAAACAAAAGATGGAAGGAAAAGGAGATGAGTTATTTTTCTTTCCCCCTGATAAAACTCTACCTCAGGAGATCCTAAACTGGTGTTTTGCAAGCTGCTTTGTGGAACCTTGATAGTTACTAATGGTGCCTCTGGGACCACCCAAAGGGTGGCTTAGCAAGGGTTAAAGAAACTGAGAAGCAAGTAAATTGGGTTTAGAACCATTACATCATAACCCTACCCCACACAGATTCACTTTGATTGGTTTTGAATGTGGAGTGTGTGAGGGAGTTTTTCTTTGCAGAATGAGTGCATCAGCTAGAGGAAACACAAGAACAATAGTGATGATAACAATACAAATCTGAAGAACACTTTTTTTTTTTTGCAAAAGTTCGGGTGAAGAATGCTTTCTAATTAATAGGAGGTTTGAAGTAGAGGATAATATGTGAGGTGAGAGGAGAAACAGTAGATTACAACAGATGGAAGATACTCATTTAGAGGGTAGTCCCGGGACACATCATGTTAGCTTTGTGTATACACCTGCCATCGGCAGTTATTGAATGATATGCAGTTTTGAAATGGGAGAATCATGAGGTCAGGGTTGAAATGCTAAGTACTTCAGCTTCTAACAAGACTCTCAGTTAGTCCTGACATGCATCCCCCAAAGAAAGTTGAAAATCTTCACTTCCAACACTTACATTTCATAGGTGAAGGGGCTAAGACCCAAAGGAAAAAAGGCATTTGTCAGGTTACACAGAACTGTTCACGAGTCTCCTGAGACTCATGCTACTTTGTTCTTCTCTTATACAAATCCATATGTTATCTACTCATCTATCTGTCTGTCTGTCTCTGCTATTTTATCTGTATATCTATCTATCTGTCTGCCTATCTATCTATCTATCATCTATCACATATTTGTCATCTAATTAATCTTATAATCTATCAACTATCCATCTCTCTCACTCTTTCTCTCTCTACCTACCTATCCTTTTTAATATGAGAAGATGTTGGTGTTGTCTTTATAATGGTAACAAGTATCAGAATCTAAAAAGCCTCTGAGGTATAGCAGTCATGCTAAAATCTGTATGTATCAGTTCTTTTTTTTTCTTTCCCAAACCAGGGTTTGAACTTAGTACTTCATATTTGCTTGCCAAATACTCTACGATGGGAGTCATACCTTCAGCCCAGCTTTTAACTGATTATTTTGAAAATGGGAGCCTCACAGTCTTTTCTACCTGGACTATTTCTAAACTTCAGTCTCCTTGAGCTCTCAGCCTCCTCAGTAGTTAAGATTTCAAGCATTAGCCACCAGCAGGCAGCTATGAATTACTTCTTTAATGCATTGATGTAACATCCTCATGGCAGTGTTATTAAAGTTTCTCATAAGTGATGATGGGTAAGGAAATTAAAAGAGGAAGAGACAAGTTCAAAGTCAATTAGCCAGTAGATCCTATAAGACCCAGAAATTCATTGTCCTGTGTGATAATTCCATAACACCTCTCACCCTTTCATTGGTGCCAGCAGGGATTTGGACCACACCATCGATTTTTCAGAGGAGGGTTGTCACAAGTTTTCATTAGGTGTTTGAGGGTGTTCCAAGCTAGGCGTCCATAGACTTATTCTGGCAAAGCCAGAAAGTAGCTTTGTGGATAGTCTCTGGATCTAATTATCTTTATACTCACCAACCCCTTGCTCCCCAGCCTTTTCTGGAATATACCCAATGTCCTTGGCACAGACAAAGCTGTTGGATGGGGAAGAAGACTCGCTAATTAAGAGTGCATTTTAAGTGTCAGATGCTGCATGAAGCCAGGTGGGAAGAGAAAAGAGAGGGAGATGAGGATGAATAAAAGATGCTCATTTAAGAGGACAGTCCCTACTCTCACTAGAGAATGTTTGCGGTCACCGTAACTCTGTATTTGCACCTGCCACTAATGCTCATCAAATGAATGTGGACAGCATCCAGCAGAATCAATAGAGGAGGCCCACATAGTCCTTACTGCTCTGTGGGCACCGGGACCTTAAAAATACCTGTATGAGGCATATCTGGTCTTTGCTTGGGCATGATTCATCTCCTGATACAGAGTCCTGTGCACTGCTTCACATTGAAGGCACATTTCTCAAATCCAAACACAGGTAACACATCTCAGCATGCCTATTCAGATACTAAGCCCTGAAATAGTAACAGATATTTTTCAACTAGTTGATGCTGTCTGTATTTAAATCTGCATTCTTTCTTGAGTAAGAATTCCTTCTCTTAAATCAATTACTTTTATTACCATTGCACAGGTCATATGGTCTAATGGAGATGAACTGGAAGCTCTGAGGAGTTCCTAATACTTCTGGGATTAAGATTTGCTTTTTCTTCTCTTTCATTCTGTCCATATGAGTTTTGTCATAATTGGGTTGTGTTTACCCAGTTATAGAACATAAGATGCTGATTGTGTGTATCTCAAAAACAGTAACAAAAATTATCTGAGGAAGAAAAATCTCTGTGCAAGGAATTGACAAGAGCAGCATTTTGGCTGAAGATCTAAGCTCCCCTACATCTCTTCCTACTCCCTGACCTATGGTATTTTAGGGAATGGCTCAAGTCTACTAACAGTCATCCTTTTCCTGTAGTCTGGATTACCTTGGTAGAGAACCAAGTTCCTTTTCTGGTCCTGGATGGTCCCTTTAGTAAAGGTGGTATTTGAATGAGGTTCCTTGTCACAAACTCAATCCAAATCTGATTTTCTTTCTTCTAGATTTCCCAGTGACTAATGCACAGGACCCTCTTCCCAGAAATTCTCTCCCTGAAATTCCGTGAGTGGAGAAAGCATTGTATCCTCTGTACTCATTTCACTTTTAGAAAACTTGATGTGCTCTCTCTGGTTTTGGTATAGCCTGAGCCCACCATCTCCTCTCAGGAGGATTTCTGAGGATGGTAACCATGTCTGGTCCACTCTATTATTTCCCCCAGCACCTTGATACAATGGCCACTCAGAAAGTGTCTTGTAAGTAATTCTGTTCAATTTTGAACAGTGAGGGTAAAGCAAAACAGGGTCTTTAAGGGCATAAAAAATATCGAAGGCGCTAAATGTTTATCCCTGTGGTGAATGGTCAGAGAGTCAGAGGACAGGGTGTACTTGTGGAGTGGCTGGGGAAGAACAGGAGCTTTGAACTTGAGGTAATCTTTCAATTCTGAAGACAGCAATTACTTGGCTGAATAACTGTGGTAACAATGGAAGTTTTGCACTTTGCCACCATGGAACTTTATTTCTTGCCTCGGGTCTTTCTTCTAACATGCTGTCCTACTAATAACAGAGAGAACCAACAGAGTAGTGTTGGTATAAAAAATGGCTATATAAATGGGAGTTCATTTTTGAGATGCTGGCAGGTCTTGGAGTAAAATTAAGGATGAAAACAACGTAGGAAATGACTGGAAATAAAACATTTGTGAGGGAAGGCACTCCGAAGGCATCTCATTTGATGTGTTAAGAGCTATAATGAAGGCTAGCAAAAGCCCAAGTCTTCCTTAAACTCACTGGCCAAAAAAAAAAAAGCCAGAACAAACAAACAGAAAACAACTTTTACAGATCTTAAGTCCCCATTAGCTTAGATGATAGTAAAAAACTACATTCCCACTGACAAAGATCTGATTCCAGATTTAGAATGAGCTGCCCCAAATCTCTCTTATTGGTACCCACTTTGTGAATCAGCTGGGCGCAGAGGTTCTGGAAGTTGCCAGACTCACACCCAATCCTTAGCTTCAGTTCTCTCCTTCACCCACCCATCCTCTCTTTACTAAAAAGAAAATGTAAAGGGTCTCCTAATGATGGAATTTAAATCTGCAGGAAGATACTTCCCATTTCCCTCCTCCCTACTAAGGTGTTTAATTTGTCAAGGGGCTCCCAGTACCTTTCCCTGGGAAGTTCAGTCTCTTAGTTAGCAAAGTAAAATGTTTATACATTGGTAGAACCTTCCAGAGTGTGTGGACTCAAGCTGGGGCCACCTTTCTTCTCTTCATAGTTGAGAGAAAAGGGGCAAGGAATGTAAAAAAGCCAGCTGCTTTAAACACAGAGCTAAGAATATGGGGTAGCTTAGCCTCAGGAGGCAGGGAGGAAAGGCAAAGAGGGGTTTTCAGTAGAACCAAGGAGGAAATACATTACGGGAAATGAGAACTTTGAAGCACTGACTTCAAGCATTCAGAGGGCTACGTTTGCCTGGAATGTAAGTGGCAAAAAGACATCACTGATGGTGAAGTGCAGAAAATGTCTTCATTCATTGAATTCCCATTCCAGTGGTTGGATGAATGGGAAGAACCAGAGATTGGACACCAAAGCTCTGGATTTGCCATGCCACGTCCCTTTCCCTGGGTATAACTCACTCCAGCCTTTAATGCTTCTTGACCTCCTCTCCCTTCTAAGCTCTGCTCCTGTGATTCTTCTAAAACCTATTCTACCTTCATTGCTCTTCATTCAGAACAGTCCTTTTGATACAGCACATCAACTACTCACTTACTATTTTGAGACGAGTGAAGTGTATTAGGTGATGTGGTCATTATGCACCGAAAACATTCCTCTCTGGGAAAGGATTGTCAGCAGGAATGAACTTCACGGAAGCACCTTCTGTGCATGGTGCAAGTAGATAGCTGCTTCCATGCCAAGATGTCTATCTCTAACCACAACCTCACACAGTAGCTGTTATTTCCAGAAAAACCTAAGCTTCGAGAACAGATCTTCTTCTAGTATCGCACAGCACTAAGTGGTAGCAAGGACTGGAATTCAAGTTATCTTTGGTTTGAAAATTATAGCTATGCCTCCATCCTGTAGGGTTGTTTTCCCTCTATGTGTTTTTTTTCCTGCTACCATTTGGCCTTTAAAAAAATCATTAAGAAGAAAAATTAGGGAAGATTGGCAAGTTGTGAATAATATTGTTTGTTTTTCTCTTATTGGGAAAGTAGGTACAGGAAGAGAGGATACCTCATCCAGGACCTTTCTCACTGTGGAAAAATAACATTTTCTGTAATTAATGACTAACGTGACCAACAGTTTTCAAAAGCTTCTATGTAGCTATCTCTCTGTTTAGCACAGATTTCCCATAAAGCTCATACAAGCCCTGTCAAGTGAGTTTTATCAACATGCCTTTGGCAGATAAGGAAACTGAGGTATGGAGAGGTTAAGTGATTTTGTCTCTAAGGATCCCATCCAGAGATTGGGAGATCCGATTTCGCATGTCATGAGTTTAACTCCAGAGGGGAAATGACCTCTAGCTGCTCTCCTGTCTTGTCATAACTTCCACCCCACACTCCTGGCGTTTGTGCCCAGGTCAGCTGTTGCTCCATCAGCTATCCTAGCCTGGTTCCTTCTGTGGGCGATGTCAGGTCCTGGATAGGGGAGACAGTTTTAGGCCCTCCACTTAAAGGATACCCACTAGCTGGGGGAGAATACAAGCAAAGGTGAGAGGACATGGACATGAAAGGGGGAAATTTAGGTCAGTGGTCTGGTTTCTTTCAGGAGGCTAAAAAATATTAAAAGCTAAAGGTTGAAGCTGGTCCCTTTCTGGTTTGTTTTGTTTTTGCTTCCCATGATTTAATCGCTGGTATCAAAGCCACGGAGGAATGCTCGAGAGAGCAACCCTATGGAAAGCTTTTTTTCTGCCCAGAGGACAATGATTAAAACAGACAGATTTGGGTTAAGTATAGCCATCATCCCTGCACTAGGTTCAGCTGAGGAGGGGGGAAGACTCCTCAGAAATGACCTGAAGGACTCAGTACCACCATATTCACAGAAAGGCAGGGGATGCTCCTGAGTAGCATTAGAGCAAAGGGGAAACATTCCTCAGCCTCTCCATCCTCTGGACACCTTCTGGCTCAAAGGTTTCCCCTTGGGCTCAGTGGAAGGAGGGCTTAAAAGTGACTCACAGTGAGAAGACATGCCAATTTATACTTAGATCTGGGCATCCATGAATCTTGGTATCAGGGAATCAGCAGTAATAAGAAAAACAAAATAACCACAGAGAAAGTCATAAGGTCAAGACTGGCTCTCGTGCTTCCTATGGCTTGCATATAGGTAGGACCAGGACTGTAAAACAATATGATAAGCATCCACGGTGTCACCAATGTCACCTCTCTTACCTGTTTTTTTTTTCCCCTTGGCCTGGAGCAATTAATTGACTGAGACCCCATGACTAGATGTGTCTCTTTCTTTTTTGTTTTTTAACTAATTGTGTGAGCGTGGATGAATCAGTTTACTTCTCCAAGTTTTAGTTCTCATACGTGAACTCTGGAGAGGAAAATTCTTATCCTATATACTACACATATCTCTGGGGAGAGAGAAGGAAGATAAACAGATTCATACTTCCCTGAAAACTACTTTGAACAATCCAGAGAGGAGGCAGATTTGAGAAGAGTATACCTAAGGATTCTTTAAACCCACAATGGTGACTACACAGACCTATGTGATATATTTGGGATGACAATATGCCTCTCTCTGGAAACTCCATGTATACCTGTTCTGCTCTGGCTATTGACTCTCCACACTGTCGCTCTTACAAGTAGTTTGTATGGGCATAAAGAAATATAAACAAGTCTGAAGTCAAATGTTGGCTCTTTCATTTACAGACCTTGAAAGTCTGAATGTCAGGGCACACTCCTCAGTTTAGACTTCTCATCTATAAAATGGGACTAACACATCTTCCTTTGACAGTTGTAGAGGGAACTAATGAGATAATGAATGTGCCAGGACTTGGCTCATGGCCACTGGATACATAACAAGCATTAAAACATATGTACACATGTACTAGGGAGTCAGACTATTCTGTTAGAACCCCAGCTCTGCTCCTTATTAGCTGTATAGCCTTGGGCAAAAACTCTGCTCCTAGTTAATTTCCTCGTAGGTAAACTGATATAACAAGTACTTCACACACAGAGCCATTTTGCAAATTTACTGTCAGACTACAAACACCCATTTGCATAGCATGCAGCAAATATAATTATACTTTTTATTGCTATTCATAATAAATGTCTGTTCTTTTCCCTCAGAAGTGGCACTATTTTATTTGTCCCGTTTTCTGTGCTGATACATGGAACCCTTCCTGTCATTGGTCTTCTAACTAGAAACTCATGTTCATTGTTCATTTTTAATAATGAAACTGGTGCATTTGCAACTTAGAAATTGAAGTGGAGGAGGAGAGGAAAAGACAAATAATAAAGGGAAGATAGAAAAGGGCAAAGAGAGAGGTGAAGTTTGATTTCAGACACTCTCACAGGTTACATGGCTCAAAATGTGCAATGTGCCTGGTGAACTGACTGGTGTATATGATGGATCTATCTTGGAAGGGAGACCATACCTTTGGTCATTCCGAGGATGACCTAAACCCCTCTCTTGACTCACTCCTCAGAGACTATCATTTCCAAGTGAACTCTCAAGGACTGATACCTTCTCTGGTCCACAAACTTCATGGATACCCCAAGACTTTACTCTTCACCATAGAATCAGGCAGTCTGGACAGGAAATTTCTTTGTCTGTTTCCTTTCCTTTCCCT
Organism: Megascapheus bottae; assembly: GCF_031878675.1. Classification (NCBI taxonomy): domain Eukaryota; kingdom Metazoa; phylum Chordata; class Mammalia; order Rodentia; family Geomyidae; genus Megascapheus; species Megascapheus bottae. The sequence goes on along the minus strand of NC_143511.1, from coordinate 75,272,901 downwards.
TCCTTTCTCTTCCCTCTTCTCTTCCCTTCCCTTTTTTTCCTTCCCTTTCTCTTACTCTTCCCCTTCTTCTTTCCCTCCCTTCCCTTCCTTTCCCTTCCATTCCCTCCTCTCTCCCTTTCCTTCCCTTTCCTCCCTTCCCCTTCCTTTCCCTCCCCTCCTCTCCCTTCCCCTTCCTCTTTCCCCTCCTTTCCCTTCCTCTCTCCCTTTCTTTCTCTTCCTCTCTCCCTTCCCTTCCATTCCCTTCCTTTCCTCTCTCTCTTCCCTTCCTCTCTCCCTTCTTCCTTCTTTCCATTTCCTTCTTTCTTTCCCTTTCTTTTGTCTTTTATCATCCAATTTTGCAACTAATCTCACCCTTAAAGCATTTTTTATAGCATCTTAACAAATGATTGCTCGAGTACCACAGAACTCCCTACCACCTGAGAAAACCTTCACATCTTTAAGTATTTCTCAGAGACCATCTAGACAGAGCCCAAACCACCTTCCCCTCCTTCCCAGGATCTGGTTTCCCAAATGCTCAGTTATTTGGTCTGTTTGTTTCCCAGTCAGACCTAAGGCTATCCAAGGCTTTTAATTCTGTTCTCCCTGAGCTCCTCCATTTTCCAAATGAACATTCACAAGTTCTTCCAGATCGCTACATTGTATAAAGCCACTGACCCATTTAACAGGTACTTGTGGAGCATCTGTTCTCTCCGATCCTGTCTAGAAGTTTAGAATATGGAGCCACAACCTTCTTCATAGATATCTCCAGTTCCCTAATACTGGTAGTAGACTTAGCAATACATAGTCCGTACAAGAGAACAAAGACTGTTGAATTAGAAAAACTATGAACCTGTTTCACTAGCATGTCCTCAAAACTGCTACTTTGATTTCTTCTAATGCCAGTCATTTCGACACATGAAAGTCATCAACTATCAAGTGTCATGCCCAGGGATAAGAACTATATGCATTATCTCATTAAATTAACACAAATACTCCATAATATAACATCCCCTGGTCCCTTAATGAGTGAGAAAACTGAGTTTCAAGAATGTTTTGTGACCTGGCAAAGTTCACTTGATTTGTAATTACACAAATAGGATTAGAGCCAGCTACAGATTAGACAAAGGTCTACATTTTCTGCAGAAAGCATAAGCAAGAATTCTATTAAATTAGTTGAAGCACTTATTTTTCCGAGAGATGATTTTAAAAGCTCCCCCATATTGGTGATCAATCTGTTGGTTATACAGACAGAAGTGTGCTAATGTTCTATGAAAATGTTCAAGTGTGCAAAGCATCTTTGTTATTTCTTTTGCCTCTCTCAATATTCTGTAGAAGAGAGAAAATATGAATGACAACTTTGCCTGTACAAATAGAAAAAATGAGGCTCTAAGACTGGGGAGTGAATTGCTCAATATCTTAGCATGTGAGAGGCAAAGTCAGGGCTTGAACCCTCACCTTCAACTGAGAACACACTGACATCCTGTCTGCATCCCCTACTTCATGACATACATCCCAGTAATAACCTCATCATTTTCTCCATACTGTTCACCAGATCTACATTTAGCCGGTAACTTTACATTAATCTAAAGACAGAGACTGGAGTTAAAGAGTAACACATGTCTACATTGTTTTAAACAGACCCCGCGGCATCTTACTGTCCACACAAGAAGCTACATTAGAAAGAAATGGTACTTTCCATTTTGGAGGCAGCAGCACTGTCCATGTATGATGAACATCAGAAAAGGGAGGTTCCAGAAACCATACACCAGTGTATATACAAATACAATTGACAAAGTCATTCGTATAGAAGTGTATTCTTATACAAATGTATTTTAGACATGTGTTATTATCTCATTCATGTATTCTTATTGTTATACATGTATTATCATATATATGTGTGTATACGTATATATATTATAATTCTGACTTTTTGTGTATGTGTGTGCCAATATTGGGGGCTGGACCTCAGGGCCTGAGCATTGTCTGTTATTTTTTTTTGCTCTGCCACTTGAACCATATCTACACTTCTGGCTTTCTGGTAGGTTAATTGGAGATGAGTCTCATGGACTTGAGTCTCATGGACTTTTCTACCCTGGCTAACTTTGAACCATAATCCTCAAATCTCAGCCTGTTTTGTAGCTAAGATTACAGGAGTGAGCCGTCAGTATCCGGACATTTTGACTTTAACAGTGGGTTTCTACAAGAACTGTGGAGCTTTAGCATTGTGTCACTCATTCCTAAAGAATGAGTCCAATCGCCCTTCCATGTGGGGGGTGTGGTTGCTCACTGGTCTGCCAATTAGCATTGGTGGAAGAAATGGAGCACCTGCTGCCAACCTGAGGAGCTGAGAGGGATGGGCAGGCTCCCGTGGGGGCAGGCCAAGTGATGCACATTTCATACCTGACACAGGGCCACAGCCAGTTATGTAAAAACACACCCCAGACAGTCTGGGCTGAGATCTGAAAACAAAAGCTCCTCTCTGGGGTGAGCCTGCCATCACCTCATCTTGGCCTACATAGAAGGGTGAGCCCTTCAGGGAGAGAGATGGCAAAGGGAGATAAGGAAAGGACAAGGCCAGACAAGCAGAGCTCTACTCTACAGGGCTGTGCCATCCAGCATTACTCTCCTAGGCAAGGAGTGCCATGAGAGCTGGGGCTTACCAGTAGTTGCTGTGTGGCAGGCATGGGGCTGTTTCTTGCATGAATTACTGCAGGGAATCCTTATAGTCATAGACGCAGGAAGATATTATGATTGAAAATATTATTATGAGAAAATGGAGACTTGGGGAGCCCATATAGCAAGCTGAAGCTCGAGTAATTTGTGGGCAAGTAGCATTCGTGGGATTCCACCACAGGCAATCTGAATTCAGTGGTCATACTCATAACTAGTAAACTAACTGCCCAGCCAGATAAAATCTGGTGACATGAGGACATAGGGCCCTTTTGAATTACAGATTAAGGACTATATAGTAAAGCAGGCTCTACAGTAGAAGTGCAAATAGACAGTGCTTATGGAGAAAACCCTGCTTCTGAGCAGCAAGCTCAGGGAAATTTCCCAGGATGAATCTCTGAGCCAGGATGAGATAGAGGCTTTGAGTGGGGTCAGTCTGGGAGATCTTTACTCACAATGTGAAGTATGAGCCAAAGAGACAGCTATGAAGTCACATATAGACAGCCCGGGGAAATTACGAAGACATCTGTATTTCATAGAGGGCACAAAAGGAACACTATGAAACAGAGAGGAAAGGAAACAGCAAAGGCTGCCTGAGGCTAGATCATAAAGGGCGTGCATGGTATGCCAAGATATCTGAGGTTATACCATAGATAGTAGGGCATCTTTGCTGGTTTTTGGAAGAGGGAGTCTAGGGAAGATGAGAATCATTAGCTAGAGATGCTACTTTCTGCTTCATCCAGGAAGTGACAGATAAGACACAGCCAGGACTGCTATCTCAAGACACTCTGTCAAATGCTCATTTGGCAATCTGGAGAGTTTCAAACCTTATTAATGAAAAGGGCGGAATATCAGCAGAATTTTGGAGAAGACTGATAGATGTATTAAACTAGATGTTAACTTTCTGTTGTTTTGGCATCTGCTAAAATATCATGAATTATAATTCAACTCAGGATGGAAGAATGAAGGAAGGGCTGGCATGGATTAAGATGCACTGTTCTCATAACCTGACATAGGAAATTGTAGCCTCTCTGTACAACTTCTTATTTTTTAAATGGCCCTGAAGGTTTCTCTTGATAGTTAGAAGGTATTTTAGACATTTATTCTGGATCATTTATTCAGTCTCAGACTTGAGACTGGTTCTTAGTTGGCCTTGATTAAATTTCATCTACCTTTGGCCTTTTCATTTCCCAGTCTGTTCTGTTGGGAAGAAGACATGGAGTTGATTTCCAAATTCCTTTCAGATCCTGCTATGGTATCAGATAAATTTGTGCAAAGGCTGGAAGTATGTTTCTATTGACTTCCCTGACTCAGTCCTCAGCTTGACCTGACACAAGGTAAATCCAAAAGACAAAATTATAGATCGTTTAGAATAGATTGAAGCTTTAACTCAAGACTCTGGTAGAATATTAAAGATATGGAACCAACCCAGATGTCCCTCAGTAGATGATTGGATGGAGATGTGGCACTTATACACAATTCAATTTTATGCTGCCATCAGAAAGAATGACATCACCCCATTCATAAGGAAATGGAAAGATTTGGAAAAAATCATATTAAGTGAAGTAAGCCAGACTCAAAGGAACATAGCCTCAATGGTTTCCCTCATTTGTAATAATTAATACACATCCAAGACTCTCCTAGCAGAGGATTACAATAGTGCAAAACTTAGGTACATAAGGTCATATAGGATGAGACTAAATGAAAGGAACTGCAGGATATGGAAACAGGAGCTTTATTTGTGTGATTGTTATTCTTAATATACTATATTACTTCTCTTCTCTTTTGTTGCCCTTTGGTTAATTTCATCTTGTTACTGTATCAGACTTTGTTACTTGGTATATTGTATATTTATTTGAAATAGAAAAGGGAAGGAGGAAAACAAGATGATTGAGAGGGGGAGTGGTTAATGGGAACAAAAACATGAGAAGGGATATCAATGTGTGAGAAGTAATGCATCTACTATCTGGCAAATGTAACTGTAACCCCTCTATACATTACCCCAACAATAAAATTAATTTTTAAAAAAGACTGGTAGAATATTTAGAGGATTTCAACCCAAAGGGTTTTTTTTCCAGTTCTAGGCTCGAGCTCAGGGCCTGAGCACTGTCCTTGAACTTTCTCAAGGCTAAAGCTCTGCCACTTGATCCTTAGTACCACTTCCAGCTTTTTTCTATGTATGTGGTACAGAGAAATCAAACCCAGGTCTTTGTGTATGCTAGGCAAACACTCAACCACTAGGCCAAACTCCCAGCCCCTTTAAGCCTAAAGTTTAAAAGCAGTGAACACTTTTGTTAAACAAAACAAAATGAGCATAAAAACAAGTAAATCAGTAACCTAAACAAGGTGTTATTTACTTTCTGGCCATATGTGAGGTTGAGGAACTGAAAGGCTACAGAAGAGAAAAGACTGGGCTGGGAGTTTGGCCTAGTGGTTAAAGTGCTTGCCTAGCATGCACAAAGACCTGGGTTTGATTCCTTGGTACCACATACATACAAAAAAGCCAGAAGTGGTGCTGAGGCTCAAGTGATAGAGCTCTAGCCTTGAGAAAGTCCAAGGGCAGTGCTCAGGCCCTGAGCTCAAGCCCAGCACTGGCAAAAAAAAAAAAAGAAGAGAAAAGACTGAAGGAGAGGAGACCAAGGGCAGCTCAAGGTCAAGTGGAAATGAAATGTGAAGCAGGGAAAAGAGAATGCATTCTAGGAATGCCAAGTAGTTCTGTTTAATATGAAGAGGTTATGTAATACAGTGACACTGTTAGTAGAGACTTTATCTTCAGAAGGATATTTACAACTGCTTGCAGGTATCCCTGGTTTTCCTAACTACTCTGGAAGGAGAAGGGGCTGCTTGCTCCTTCCATATCAACTGAGCAGATGCCTGGAGATGCTAATGAACAACTTATGATGCACACATGATAACCTGACAAGGGTACTAAGGTTGAGAAGTCCAAATATGAAGAATTAAGGAAAATTATTATAGGAGATAGTTTGGGCAGCAAGCTCAGTCAGTTAAGGAGTTCAGACATGACAGTAGGGATTTCTGGTGGAATTGGTAGAATATGGACCCTAAGGATTGCTTCTTCTACTATTAAACTACTGCATATCTTCAAAAGCTTGCTTCAAATTCTTCCTATCTCACTGGAAAAACTGGGTTATTAACTGTACCTTCTTTAGGGAATGATAGTGGGGCCAGAAAAAGAAAGACATCAGAAATGATACCTACATTAGGTATTACCACAACTGTATACCAGCAATAGTGAGTTACAGCCAACAGCAGTTCAAGTTGCTGAAGAGATCTTTCAGTTGCTGACAGCCGCCCATGGGGTACCAGTAGCACACGCCTATAATCCTAGCTACTTAGGAGGCTCAAATCTGAGGATTGAGGTTGGAAGCTAGCCTGGGCAGAAAAGTTCTCTTATCTCCAATTAACCACCAGAAAACTGGAAGTGGTGATGTGGCTCAAAGTGGTAAAGCACTGGCCTTAAGCAAAAAGAACTTGGGGACAGTGCTCTGGCCCTGAGTTCAAGCCCCATGACTTAAAAAAGAAAAAGTAAAAGATAAATGATTGACAGTTGCATGGTCATTATTTGACTAGAGTATACATCCAACCAATAATCCTTTGCCAACTGCGTTTTGCTTCTGATGGCATTGCAGGCTGGCCATGTTTTGGGTTTTCCTTTCCCCTTTGCAAGCAATTTCATTTGGATTGCGTCATTCAGTTTTTCACAAGGCCCAGGCAAGCATCAAATGCTTCTGCCGTTTAGGCTCCTCTTGGTTTTAATCACTAAGTAGAAGGAGTTAAGGAAAACAGGCCTTGGGACAGATGGAAAGATGGAAGACTTCTACAAAAGCCACTGCCCCTGAAATACATTGTTAATAGGAATTCCAAGGACAGAATGAGGCCACATTTCAGAGGCTTGTTTGAGCTACTGATACGGTTGTCTTGGAGCCCTTGTTTGTAAACAGATATTTTTACTGACACTGGGCTTTGTTAGGAGGGCAGGCAAAGTCAGGGATGGCTGTGGGGGTTGGAGTAAAAGGCAGGTTGTGTTCAAGAACCTTAGACCATGTGTTTGTTGTTGAGAATACAAAGACCTCAGTGTATTAAATGAAAATGCTTGTTTTACAAGGTGAGTGGGAATATGATAGGTACATGTTGAAAATGCTTCGGAAACTGAAACAACCCTTTGCAATGAGGGCTTCCTGCTATATTCTACGCCCAAAGGCATGGGCTCAGCACTGCTGAACTGGGCTTTGCGAGGCTGTACACAAAAAGAATCCCACAAGCCAAGTGAGTGGCAGCTGTCTTTTCTTTCCATACAATCAGGCTTCTCATTCTCCATCAGTTACCCACCACCCACTGACCTGAGGGCATGGTTATTGATCTAAACTATCAGTGTTGATAAAGGAGCCTCTGGCAGTGTAGATCTAGGTTCCAAGCACCACCAGAAATATTTTGCATTAGATAGTTCTACAGAAACAGTACCTTCATTGCTTCAAAGTAAAAATTTCACGTTTGACCATGTTCATTGCAGCCCTATTTACCATAGCAGAGATATGGAACCAACCCAGATGTCCCTCAGTTGATGAGTGGATCAACCAGATGTGGTATTTATACACAATGGAATTCTATGCTGCTCTCAGAATGAACGACATCTCCCCATTTGTAAGGAAATGCAAAGACTTAGAAAAAATCATATTAAGTGAAGTAAGCCAGACTCAAAGGAATATAGGCTCAATGGTTTCCCTCATTCGTCATAATCAGTAGAAACCTTGGGCTCTCCTAGCAGAGATTTGCAATAGAGCACAACCTATATACATAAGGCCATACACTATGATGCTAAATGAAAGGACCTCCAGGTTATAGAAACAAAAGCCATATAATGAGTGATTGTTGTCCTTAATGTACTATGTTATCTCTCATCTCATTTGCTGTCCCTTGGTTATCTCATATTGTTATAATATTTCACCTTGTTATCTGATATATTTTATATATGCTTATTGGTTATTTGAAATTGGATAGGGAAGAGGGGAAATCAAGATGAGAGGATGGAAGGGGGAGGGAAATGGGGACCATGACATGAGAAAGGGTATCAATGTTTGTGAAGTAATGTACCTTATATCTGGTGAATATAATGTAACCCTTCTGTTAATTACAATGAAAATATATGGAAAAAATTCACGTTTGAAAGTAAATTTGAAAATTATGCTCTAAAATTGTAGGATTCCTCCGAATGTTTCAGAGAGTTTTACTTGTTTTGTTTGAAGGACACAAAGTAGTATAAAAAGTAGAATCAGACTCTCCTAACATGTTCCCCAATCAATAGCACAAAGCTTTGTGAGAGGAAGATTACATATCAAATGTAAGGAAGACAGGGAGAAAAAGGCAAGAAGGGAGAGGGAAAGGACGAAAGGGAAGAAATAAGGGAAAGAAGATGGAAGAAGAGAGAAGAGAGGGAAAGAATGAAGAAGAGAGGGAGGAAAGAAGGGAAGGAAAAAGGGAAGGGAAGGGAAGGAAGGAGGGAGGGAGGAAGAAAGAAAGGAAGAAAGGAGAAAGGGCAGACGGAGAGAAGAAAGAAAGGGAGGAAGGAAGGAAGGAAGGAAGGGAGGGAGGGAAGGAGGGAGGGAGGAAGGAAGGAAGGAAGGAAAGAAGGAAGGAAAGAAGGAAGGGAGGAAGGGAAATGGATAGCAGTGTAAATGGATGATTTTATTCAAGAGCAAAGTCCATGGAGAATAATTACCAGCAGGACTATTTCAGGCCACATTAGAAGTGAAATTGCCTACTTTAAAATCTCTGCAAAAATCAGAGACCAGAGTTTGAATAAACAAAGTTGTAGATTATATTTCTAAGGAATAAACTAATTCCTCCTCAGAGGAATAAAAGTTCCCAATTCTATTTATTCCAATAAGGATGCAGATGAAGGAAAGTGCAATTCTTCAGTCTGATATGACAACTAAACATCAACATTCTCATTTCCACAGATCTCCTACAGTGTTCAGATTTTAGAGCTGGGAACAGGAACAGTATTTAGGAAATGACCTGGTATGCCCCAGTTTTTCAACATTTAATTCGCTCTTTGGGGCCACACATCCCTTTAAGAAACTGATGAAAAGGTTAGACTCCAGAAAAATGTGTAAAACCTCATTTTTTAAAAAGAAAATGTCTCAAGGGTCACAGTTTCTTCCTGAAGCCAAGTACAAGAAACACCACCTCCTCTGTTGATCTCAAATATGCTATTTGACTATTTCAGTTAGTAATGACATTGGAAAGTCAAGTCATAACAAAAACAGTAATATCAGCAACCAATTCACACCAAGATAAAGTAGTAATTGAGACTTCTCATGGCTTCACACAATCTCTGGTTATAATGGTCAGAGTAGTCTTTGGAAACTATACACCAGATCTAATGATTCCATTGGTTAATGCTTTTAATATATTCCCCCACAGTTGTTTAGTGGGTTATTCTCTTTCTTTTCTCATGAGAATACAAAGTCTACAAGGGCAGAGGGATTGCTTTGTGTTATTCATGGTTAAGCCTAACAGAACTGAGCACATGTTATATGTTTACTGTGCTATGGAGGCCCATAAAGGATTTTTGTTTTGAATCCTTGGTATTAATACTAAACTATGGAAGAACCCTGAATCAATCTTTCCCTCTTTCTGGAACTCAGGATTCCTAGGAAGAAAAAGAATAAGTTGGGTGTTTTAAAGCTATAAGTTTCAGTAACCTAAATCTTTAAAGATTAAGAGAATTCCATGTTCAAGAGATCAGGATCCAGATCCCCAAGACATTATGACATGGTAGAAACAAGTGGTTAGTAGCTGGGGTGTGATGGCTACTGAGGAGGCTGAGATCTGAGGATCAAAGTTCAAAGCCAGCCCTGGCACAAAAGGCCCTGAGACTCTTATCTACAATTAACCTCTAGAAAAATGGGAAGTGGGGCTTGACTTGAAGGTAGGGCAGTAGCCTTGAGCTGAAGAGCTCAGGGACAGCACCCAGGCTGAGTTCAAGCCCCATGACCCACAAAAACAATAAAATTAAAAAAAATAAGAAACAAGTGTTAGTAGAACTGGAACCTAGTTCTGTGTATAACTTAGGATGATTTGATTTCCTTCTCTAGCTATTGGATTCTCCATCTGTGAGCTGAGAAGCTTGGACTAGATAGATAGCAAATCTGCATTATTTATCCATGTAAGTATCTTTCTAGAAATGCTGGTGGATCCTTGTGTTGTGACAGATGCTGAGAGAGTGTCACTGAACAAGGCAGAATAATTCCCACCATACTCGGCTCTAGGGATCAGGTGAGGGTTGAAGGAGCAGGAACATATCTATACAATTATTCTTGGTCATTTAGTAACCTTTTATAAAGAAGAATTGGAAAGGCTCGGGGGTGGGGGAAGGCTCTATAGCTAACATAGAGGGTAGATAGGCTCGCTATAAAGAAAAGGATGCAGAGGGCTATGAAAAGATGGCTAAGAATCTGTATTTCAACAGGTAATTGGTAAACTCAGAGAAGTCAAGGCTTCAGCTAACAGCTTAATGTCATTTATTCCCTGCATGATTGCTTTCATTGTCTAATCTTTCCCTAAGTTCCCTGTTACCGGTTCTGAAAGCACCTTACCTTTATATCATCCTCTTCTCCCACACCTGGGACTATCTCCAATTCATCCATTTATTTAACAAAGTTCACTTAGTATGATAGAAATTATTACCATTACTATTATTAGTACTCTTAATACTCAGTATGATAGGAATTATGCAGAAATGAAGACAAGAATTTTCTCTGCCCCCAAGGGGCTCAGAGACTCATGGAAGTGACAGGCAAGGACTAAATCAATCAAAATAGTGTGGAAACACAAAGAGCCACTGGCAGTTGATCTAGATAGTGATAGATTCAACTGTCCAATCTTTTTCTTAGAACTAAACTCTTAAAAGCTACTTTAGGTCATCACTGTCCACTGACATAGGAATCAAGAGGTACTGATTACTCTGATGTACATGTCTAAATACATTCCTATGAAAGGGAGTGCATGCACTCTCTGTATACATCCATGCCACCTTAAAAAGATTAGGAACAAATTCCTTGACCTTTTCAAGAGAAAGAGAGCTCTTGCACCTTTGAATTTGCAGAGAACTTTTCAGTCTTGTAATAAACATGAGTGTTCCACTGTTTCTCCCTGTGTGCTTCTCCAGAACGCTATTAATTGCTTAGTTATAGCAGTTACCATGATGTCATATATCTGTTTATGAGTCTGCTTCCGCCACTAGGACTGGGAGTTTCTCAAGGGATGGAACTGTGCCCCATTCTTCTTTTTAGTCCCTATTTCCTAGTTCAAATGTGTACTGTGTAAAGATTGCTCAACAACTACCTAATGGCATACATGTCTGCATGCATGGATAGATGCGTGGATGGGTGTACAGATGAGTAGGGGGATAGAAGGAAGAAAGAAAGAAAGAGCAGAAGGAAGAAGAAAAAGAACGAAGGATTGATTTACATCTAACAAACTGCTACATCAGCCTTCAAGAAGGTCTGGGAAAGAAGTTCAGGCCCTAAGAAATACTTCAGTAAGATTCCTGTACAATTCTGCTACATTTTCTAATAAGCTTGTTAATGCTAACACGCTGAACTACTGTCTTACACTGCAAAGGAAAAATAAAAGAATTTAATGGATAGATTTGGAACTCAAGAGTCTTGATTTCTGGGGTTTTACTACTTGTTTATGGCTTAATCTTACTCAACTAAACTTACTCTAACAAGTTAACTTGCCTGAACCTCAGTCGGACCTCAGTTTCTCAATCAGCAGGCTGAGCAGATTTGATAAAAACAGACTCAGATGTAGTTTCTGCTGCAGAATTTGGGGGAACACAAATGGTTTTGTTTGTGTCTATCAATTCAGATCTAATCAGCCTGGGGCTGGGGCTGCTCTGTAAAGAAACCATTCTAAGAACTTCATAGAGGATCTATCAGGGTGTAAGTGGAGGTCCATTGAAACTTAGCCTGTCTTCCTGGAGTCAATCTTCTGCTTAGAAATCCAGAGTTCATACATAAGGTCCTCAATATACTCGCTATATTTGGCCCAGTTATGTTATCAGCATTCTAATCAAAGGATGACAACATGACTCCATATTATAAGGGAGTATGCCCAGGCTCTTTGGTTCCCAAAAGAGAAATCTAAACACACATTGGGAAAGACATTATCTTTGAAAAAAGCCCATTTCTCCCACTAAATAACTTTATAAAGTTAGGGAATGCTCTGGTGTATCTAAACTGTCTTTCTGCTCAAGTCACCTGCAAATAAAATTTGTGATTATCAAAGGTATTGTTTGCCCAATGCCCTGGAAATCTTATCATCTCCGTTCAGATTTTTCTGCAGTTTTCCCCTTTTTCTCCCTCCTTTGCTTGCTTTCTTTCTTTCTTTCTTTCTTTCTTTCTTTCTTTCTTTCTTTCTTTCTTTCTTTCTTCTTTTTAATCCATGCCAGAAACATTCTTTAAAAGTTTGCATTAGTGACTATGGCACTATTCATTTTTATTCATTCGTTCGTTCGTTCATTCCTTCCTTCCTTCCTTCCTCTCTTCATACATTCTTCCATGTTATTCATTCTTTGAATGGAATATTTACTAGATACATATGTTGCTTGTTCCATATAACAGGGTAGATCCTGTAGACAGACAGATACAAGTAATGTAGCCTGGATTTGAATCTCGGTTCCACTACCATTTAGCTATGGCTCTTTCTGTGAGGCTTACAACTTTCTAACTCAATTCCAGAGGGCACAAAGTGTAGCCCTGTGCAGAGTGCTAGGACATAGTGAGTGCTTATTATAAGCTGGCTACTTTCTATTACTGCCACTACAGCTGATAATGTATATCCCCCCAAGATATATAAACAATGAAGACAGGATCTCATATTCTGAGGTCAACACAAGGTCTCAAAACATCAAGGGAAGCAGACAGAAAGGGCCCCATCAGGAAAGAGGAAAGTGAATGAAAACCCAAGCAACAGATAGAACTGCTGTGATGGTAGAGGCCCAGTGAGATACTGATAAGGAGGAGCGGGAGAGGTCTAGCAGAGAATACAGTTTGGGATTCTAGGCAGCAGTGAGGACACAACACAAGTTTGCAAATAGGCCAGGCATGGAAGGAGAAGACCAAGGCCAACCTGTGGCTTGGACTAAGAAGGCTACTATGTGAGCTCAGAGGAGCCTTGAGTATAAAACTATACACTTTCTGTGGCAGGCACATTTCTTTTGCCTTCTTATTCTTTTTCTTTCTTTCTTTCTTTCTTTTCTTTCTTTCTTTCTTTCTTTCTTTCTTTCTTTCTTTCTTTCATTCTTCGTTCTTTTTTTTTTGCTTAAGGGGAAATGGAATTAACTACTGTGTAACGTTTTCTGACTATGACATGCAAGATAGGTCATGTAATTTGGTTATATAATGTGGCATATCTGTCGTTCCTGAGCCCTTTCTCCTAGAACCACTAGATATTCAGAGAGTTGTCTCATTCATTCAGGAAGAACAAGGAATATAGTATCTTTTAATTCCAGGATATTGTGCTTGGAATTGGAGAAGTTAAGATAGATAAGATCCAAAATATGCATACAATGAAAATATATTCAAGGATTTCCAACGTTCTGACAGAAGTATGCAGAATGTATGGTAGAGACTGATTGATAAGAGAGGTGAGGAACAAAGCACACTTTAGTAGAACTAGAAAAAGGCTTTTCAGCATAATTGAACCTTGAGTAGACTACTGGAGAAACAGAAGCATTCTGAGAATGGTGCCTGGGGATTGATATAGGAAGTAAGTTAAGCATAAAAAGTGTTATACAAAAAGTTTGATGTGTTTGAGTGAACATCATATTAATGCAGATGCCAGTGAAGAGCCTTTAGCAAGGAATAACAGACTGAGATTTATAATTTAGAAACGTATGGCTATCAACAGGTAGAAGGAGGTACAGGAGTTGAAATTGAGATCGAAAGAAGCAGGTATTACAATACTAGGAAAGTAATTGTAGCTAAGTTAGAGAAGAAGTTGGCTATCAGAGCATAAAGGATAGCATGGCAGACAAAGATTGATAACTGCGTGCATAAAATGGATGATGTGCCTAGAGTTGTTAACACTAAGCAAGGCAAGAATGCAAGGAATTTGGGAGAAAGATGATGCTGGTTTAATATAGTGAGTTTGTGGTGCTTATTGACATTTCCTGTGGACAACTGGATCTTTGAATGAGCATGGTAGAGCTTGAAGATAAATGATGTTCATTAACAGAAATATGGGAAATCACTTATAAGAAAGGCTGTATACACAAGGGAAAGGGGTCTATGCCCTGGCCTCAGCCGTAGACCACTGAAAGCCTTATTCAGCCTGGTCACTGACACACTCATGCCACTCTGTTCACCCACTTACGCAATAAATGGCTTAGGTGAGTCTAATTTTCATATACCTTGCTTCTTTAGTTTTCATGGATTTCACTCTCCAAACTAATTACAGTATATTTATGGCTTATGCTCTCTACCTGTAAGCTTTTTATTTCTTAGAAGAAGGCTGTCTTATTACTGACTGTCACTTCTTATTCCTTTGTCTATTTTCTCACCAGTCTTTTTGAGATGAAAAATATCTCCTGTCTCAAAAGGGAAGATAGTACTCTCTGTATAAATACATTTGGGCACATTCTACTCAGTCATGTTGCATGTTTAGAGAGCAATAGGAATTAAGGGAAGGTTGCAAATGGGCAAACAGAAATACCAAAGACTGGAACACTTAGCTCTCAGGCTGGAAATTTTCACTTCCTAGAAGGTCTGACACTGGTTTTGATTTTGTGTTGTTCATTATATTTTCTTGTACTTTGCTGGCTCCTCTAAAGATGAGTGAGGCTAGCCTCTCTGACTCTTACAGCTTCTATGGACCTTGGGTTTGTGGCAATTAATCCTAGAAATTGTATATTTCTTTCTCTCCTTCAAAAAAAATCTAAAATAAAAGCAGTGGGAATGAGAACTGAATGATGAAGAGAAAATGGAGGTGATGGGAATAATCAAAATACATATTGCAGAGCCTTTTTAGGGAAACAGGATATATTATGACCCCCAAACCTTAGTGTTCTAATATCTTAATCCATAACATGATCTGATTAAAATGATAAACAAGATCCAAAGACCAATGACCTACTCTTATCCTGGAACTGGCTTTTGTATGGTACACAGTTATAAAGTCAGAAAATTCTAACCTGCTTAAGGGCTCTTTAGGAAAGTTGCCCAATGAGTTTTCTAGTATGTTTTTCACTTTCCTTATAGTATCCAAAGCCTGATAAGTTACATTATATGTTATGTAAAAGTATATTGGGAGTTCTCCATGAAAATATTGGAAAAGCGATTTAAAGGCATTTTTATGGCAAGTATAATTGTCTTTGCTATTAGTCAAGTGGTTTGCAGCTATTATCAAGTACCAGTATTCCCCCAAATGATGTATTTGGTCAGTCTAGGAAATGCTACCAGCAGTCTTTTGCTTCATAACACTGAACTTTCTGGGTGCTTTCCTAAGATGCCTGATGTGCTAAGTGTTGCCAATCAACGGCAGCTTACCAAGAAACAGCAGCAGCTCTTTGCACTTATTATTTATTTATTTAGAATGAGTGTTGCTGAGGGGAGGAGGTAGAGAGTATGTGGATACTTGGTCCAGGACAGTGGCAGGCCCAAGCACCACCTAGTGGAGGAAAATGGCCAAAAAAAAGAAAGAAAAAAGAAAAAGAAAAAAAAAACAAAAAACAAAAACTGGAGGTATGGACAGTTTCACAAATTTGTTTCAGGACAGGCCTGATTTAGATGATATAAGCTGAAAATACCTTTGCTAGAAATATATCTAGGACGAAGGTAGATAAATCCACAGCACCCCCCTTGGTTGAGATGAAGAGGGGGACAGGGATTCATCGGAAGTCATACAGTATGCCAATGATGGTCTTTTTCCAGAACACTGTCCTTCCTTCTCTAGAGAGCTTCAGGTCTGTGTTATACTTCTTTTCCAATGCCATCTCTTAGGGTAGGAAGCCGGACGCCTCTATTCAAATCTTCCTCCACCCACCCCTACCTCCCCTCATTTCCCTGCGCATGATTATGGGTTTTCGTTTTCCTTTTCCTTTTGCCTGTTCTTTGGTTTGAACCCAGCCTGGGCACTGTCTCGGAGCTTCTTCTTGCTCAAGGCTAGCATACTATCACTTGAGCCACAGCACCACTTCCAGCTTTTTTTTTTTTTGAGTAATTTGTCTTTATCTGAGTAATTATCTGCCCAGGAAGGCTTCAAACCACCATCCTCCAATCTCAACCACCTTAATAGTTAGGACTGCAGGTGTAAGCCACCACTGATGCCCAGCTAGATTTATGTAGTTCCGAAAAAGTATTCACTAGGGATTACATGATATTGTGACCTAATTTATGATTGCTTATAGAATGTCTCTATCACCATTCAACTATATCCAGAATATAAACTTACTGAAGGCAGAATGGAGAACTATGAAGCACATAGCACAAACTCATGAAAACACTTGTTGCATGCTTGGGCATGCCTCTTGGTAATTTTTCCTTTGTCCCTTGATTTCTGAGATTTTTTCATACCAACTGAGCTTACTTTGTGTTTGAAAAACCATGAAAACAATAATCTGCTTATTTTGTTTGCCCTTCATTTTAGTGTTTTGTTTGTTTGTTGAGAGGAAGTTTCTGAGTAGTAATGAAGAGAAAGGAAATTCCTGGCTTTTCCAAAGGAAGATGTGAGTCTAACTCTTAAAGTTACTGGGAGAATTTGAAATAATAG
The DNA here is from genome assembly GCF_031878675.1 of Megascapheus bottae. Taxonomy (NCBI): domain Eukaryota; kingdom Metazoa; phylum Chordata; class Mammalia; order Rodentia; family Geomyidae; genus Megascapheus; species Megascapheus bottae. The sequence goes on along the minus strand of NC_143511.1, from coordinate 75,256,455 downwards.
GTGACAAGGGTCAGATGCTTATAACACTAATACGAGTTAATGTTTGCTAGGTCATCCATCATCTACTGCATTACTAAGCATTTTCCACATAGAGGCTCAGTTAATTTTCAAAAGAACACCTTGAAGTAGGAGCCAAAACTATGGATGGGAAAAATAGAATTTGGAAATATTAAGTAACTTGTGCCAGGTTTTGCAGGCAGGTGTGAGAAGCAGAAAATCCAGATTGGGTACCAGTGGCTTATGCCTTTAAACCTAGCTACTCAGGAGGCTGAGATCTGAGGATGTCAGTTCAAAGCCAGCCCAGGCAGTAAAATCTGTGAAACTCATCTCCAATTAGCCACCAAAAAGCTGGAAGCAAAATTATGGCTGAAGTAGAAGACTAGCCTTGGGCAAAAAAGCTCAGAGAAAGTACACAGGCTCTGAGTTCAAGCCCCAGGATACTCTCTCTCTCTCTCTCTCTCTCTCTCTCTCTCTCTCTCTCTCTCTCTCTCTCTCTCTCTCTCTCTCTCTCTCTCTCTCCTCTCTCTCTCTCTCTCTCTCTCTCTCTTTCTCTCTCCCTCTCTCTCTCTCTCTCATGCACACACAATAAAATCCCAGAAAACAGAAACAGAAACCCAGCCAGTCTGATTTTTTTTTTTAGTCCCATGATCAACTGCTGTACACTTTCTTCAGTAAGCACGTGGTAGTTCTTACAGCCCTTTACAAGGTTCTAGAGATTCTGTATTCTGTAAAGGTTCTCTGGCCTTTTGGAGATGAAAAGAAAAAAAATGAGCCAGACAAATTAAAACTGGAGCTATGTGTGAAGGCATATGAGTTGTTATTATATAGATGTTGGATCTTTCACAATGACCAGTGGATCTTTGGGGAATCCTTACACGTGGGCAAAGAGGTAAATGAATCCTATAAATAGTCAAAAATTACAGGGGAGTCTCACATGCCAAATAATTTTATCATGTCAGAGCTTCTTGTCCAGAAAGTCTTCACTGGCCCTCCAACACGTGCCACCTACACTTCTTCCTTTAATTTCCTTCCCCGAAGACGGCCAAGGTTGTCACTTCAATTTGAGTTTGCAGGTGCGCAAAGAAAAGAGAAGGGTCTCCCAATATCTGAAGCCTGAATCACATCGTTTCCAGTGACCTTGGAGGAGTCCTTGACCCTCTCCAAGCCACCACCTCACTATCTGCAACTGCATTAGTTCTTACAACACTCAGGGATCTAAGACATCACCCCCTTCCTGTGCTTTCAGGGGCTTTGCACTGAACTTTTTCATTATGGAAACCATCAGGCAAACACAGAAGCTCAGACAAAAATATATGAAAGCCTCATGTTTCCATGGCCTCTTTCAATCATGACTACCCAGTTGGTAATCATCTTTTAACCCTTCCCATCTTCCTCATTTTCACCTCCAACTCCGGGGCTTTTTAAACCAACAAGCAAAACAGACAAGGCAAGGTAATCCATACATGCCTCCTATCTATCTATCTATCTATCTATCTATCTATCTATCTATCTATCTATCTTATATGTATGTATGTGTATTTAACAGATTAGAATCCTTTTTAAAGACCCTCATCGATCCTATCAGAATTTATAATATCTTAATTCTAGTCCCTGTCTGTTCAAACACTTTGTAATGAAAGGACTCATTCTTGTTAAGGGAATCTTATAGAATTCTGCCATTTAAGTAGAGGGCTGGAAAGTTGAGACAGGGGAAACAAATGTCCTATGCTCCAGCCTCTACCCAGAGGTTCCCTAAGATCCTGTGGCACAGCACAGAAGTGCATATTCCATCCACACCCCCTTTTTTGCATCCAGAAGAGAGTGGGGCCAGATCATACAATAGCAATTGGCAGAGTTTGTCACACTTTGTAAAGTGCAGACATCAAAGACTCCAGTGAAGTCATGGTCATGAGAAGGTTTGCTCACTAGACCACTAATGTGATCGCTCTAAGTGAGCGCAATCATGGTACCTTTCTAGGAATCTCCTTAAATGCACAAATCCCTCCCAGGTCTCACCTTCCAGCTCTTCTTAACCTCTCCAACACATGCACTGAATTCTGACCTCAGCCTTGAGGCTCCTTCCTCTGTCACCTTCTCACCTGGTCCCCATGACAACTTATGTCAGATATCAGAGGATATCAAGCCAGTAATACCTAAATGGTACCTCAACAATTCTCAGCAGTCGGGTCTTCAAATAAGTCAGTGGGCCAGCACTTGCAAGTCAGTTTCTTAGGTTACTGATCTCAAAGTTCCAGGCAAGCAAATATCTCCGCAACTGCCACTGAATTTAAACCAAAGTTCTCACAGGGCATCAAGAGGAACATAAAGGGGGCACAGAGGGAAAGGAGACCTGATTTCCACTGGTGAGGGAAGAAATGGATGCTTGCTCAACTTAGGAGCCTTTGGCCTTAATGGAGATAAGGTGTGAACCACCCAGAAACAGCTCCTACGTGAAGATAGGCTTTCCTCTTCCTCACCTAAGACACCTGCCATCAGGGCTGTCTCTCATGAGATCTCAAAGTGAGCCATCTGTGATAGAAGAACATACTTCCTTCCCACAAGACTGGCAAATAATCAGGTGAGTACTGTCTCTGAATCGAACTCTTCTTATATTCCGTATTTGTGTGTGCAGAGGGTCACTCCCGACAGTCTTGGTAGTTTATTTGACCTCCTAAGGGGAACAGCTATTGTATCAAAAGTTGTGTCAGGCTCCTTTAGCAGAGAGGAAGGGAGGTAGATAGGCGCTGGAGGCTCATACCTGCACCCTTGCTTGCTCAGGAGGCTGAGCTCTAAGGATCACCATGTGAAGCTAGCCCCAGCAGGACAGCCCATGAGACTCTTATGTCCAATTGATCACAGGAAAAGTTGGAAGTGGTGCTGTAGATCAAGTGGCAGAATGCTAGCCCGGAGCAAAAGGATCTTAGGCACAGCACCCAGGCCTTGGTAGGAAGAGAGACGGATGTGGTCTGTGAATACAGTTCAACTCTATGTGACTCTGGTCCTCAGTTTTCCCTATTATACTGAGCTGCTCTATCCAGATGAATGCCACGTCTAGTCCTGGAATGACTACCCTGTCCTATACTCCTGCATCCAAATCCTAGGGCCTTGAGGTTTCCATCTTCTGACAGGGATTCATGAGAGTTTGGAAGGCCTTGGGGAAGAACAGGAAGCATATGCCATACTAAATGTGACTACTCTGGCTTTTGTTCCTGGGCCCACATACTACCAGCCAATGCTCCCTGGTTTCCTATGACAGGTTTCAGGAGTACTGGGGTTTCTCTGGTTCTGACAACCAATGGGTCATTCTTTTTTTTGCCAGTCCTGGGCTTGAGCTCAGGGCCTGAGCACTGTCCTTGGACTTTCTCAAGGCTAGAGCTCTACCACTTGAGCCTCAGCACCACTTCTGGCTTTTTTCTATGTATGTGGTACCAAAGAATTGAACCCGGGTCTTCGTGTATTCTAGGCAAGCACTCTACCACGAGGCCAAACTCCTGCCCCAAAGGGTCATTCTTAAAGAAGGAGTCAAAGAAGAGAACCAAATGAAAGAAGAGACACGAAGAAACTTTTCCAAGACGCATGTTCCTTAATATATAAATAGCTCTGTCCCCAGAAGACCACATTAGGAAACTGGAAGAAGGAGTTAAGTGGTCTGTGGCTCTTTGTGGGAATCACTCCCTGAGTCACTAGTACAAAGTACTTTCTGCATGTTTCTATCTTGGAATCCTTGTGTCTGTTTCCAAAGGAGGAAAACAAGGGATAGAGAGTTGTTAACGTATGAACTTAAAATTCATCCTGTATTCTTCCCTCTACAGACCCCCCCACCCTGCACCCAGTCCTGGACTTGAACTTAGAACCTAGCTACTATTCCTGAACTTACTCCTCCTCTTCCACCTACTCCTCCTCTTCCTTCTTTTTGTTGTTGTTTGGTTTTCTTCACAAAGGTAGTGCTCTATCACTTGAGCCACAGTTCCACTTGTAGTTTTTTTTTTGCTAGTCAATCAGAGATAGGCATCACCTGACTTTGAACCAGGATTCTCAGATTTAAGCTTCCTGAGGAGCTGGGATTTACAGCCATGAGCTACTGGTGCATGGTTCAGTCTTTTTGAAGGTGTGAGTGAGAAGTAAGAAGAGGCTCCAGAGAGAGACTAGCAAACTTAACCCATTCCAATATTTAGAACAAAAGAAAAAACAGGCTGGTAGCTGAGGTGCTGATAGCATTCAGCTAAATCCCTTTCTCCTCCAGAGCTGGAATTTGGGAGTAGGGACTGGGTGGGTGGAGGAAAGCACTTGTGGGGTCTATGCTTCACTTTTCTAACAGGTCAGGAGAAACTTTAACAAGATTAACTGCTGCTCAGAGCCTCTGCTCCACGGAGCAAATTGAGTCTATTGTTTTCTTTCTTTTTCTTGCAGAATGGAGGGATATGGGGGCACAGTTGGGGATGACAGGCAGGGGTCTGGCTCCTGCCTGCCTTGGTACAAAAGCAAGGGGACGTGTCAGACCCTCTCACCCCACACAAAAAGCTCCCTCCTCCCCTCCGCACTGCTTTGCAGGAAAACGCTGAGGGCAGTGGCTGGGTGGCCCTTCTGTGTGGGGTAAGAGGTAATAGTGTTTTTCCAAACTTGTTATCTCAGTCATCTAGGGGGCAAAGCCTGGAAGTTGGGGTTCCTGCCACTAAGGAACTGTGCATCCAGCACAGATGTCTGTCTGTGCCAGTCTGTCTCTCTCCTTCTTAGGATTGACTGTTTGATGATTGATTGATTCCTCATCCTTGGTGGACTCTCTTGACAATCCTGCACACACTTTCCACCTTGACTTTGACTCTACAAACCAGTCAGTATGTATCTATGAAACATGAATAAATAAATAAATAAATAAAAGACATGTCTGAGCTCCGATCTGGAGTCTGTTTGAACCAGGCAGCAATAGCATCCCAGAATGGCCAATCTGAGAGTATACCTGCCTTCCCAGGGGCAGCAAGGGCCTGTCTCTGCCAGATGACAGTGCCGGTGAACAGCACCGTAAAATTAGACCTTCGCGAAACCCAATTGAATCCTGCAGCCGAATGGAATGATGTAAGGCAGCCTGGCCTGACAGGGAGGCAGCAGCTGGGCCTGAAAATAGCAGTGTGGTCCGTGCTGAGCGGTGACGGGCTCTGGAGATGGGTGACCCGGGGTTTCCTGTGAAAATGGTGACACCCAGCCAGAGCAAGCCAGCAAGAGAGGTCAGACAGCCATCTGGGCACCTGAGGTCACTATCGGAGGATACCCCTTGGCACCTACCCCAGGCTTTGCCTCTCCCAGCCTGAACTGACACTGGGGAGGAAGCTGGAGGGGGGTGGTGGTGGGAGGGAGTACTTCTGTAAGGAACCTCTGTTTGTTTGCTTTTGAATTCAAGGAGAAAGAAACAGGTTTTTTGTTTTTGTTTTTGTTTTTGTTTTTTTTTCCCCCAGCAGTCTGTACCGCGTGGATACTGCAGAATAAGTCCTTGCTGGCTCACAGCCAGGTGTTTACACACCGCCAAATCTGGCTGGGGCTCAGCTAGAGGAGGGGAAAAAAATCCACCAGAATCCTCAGGAGAAAAGCTCCTGGCTTTCTGGTGCTACAGGATAGCTATGCCTCCCCTTCTCCCCACAACTCTCTCATACACACACATCCCACTTTCTCTCTCTCTCTCTCTCTCTCTCTCTCTCTCTCTCTCTCTCTCTCTCTCTCTCACACACACACACACACACACACACACACACCCAGCCCTGTTTTGGAGAGGAATGTTATTTTTACACATAAAATGGACCAGGCATTTTATACAAGCAATAATAACCAAACCTTCTCCCCCTTCCCATCCAATTAAAGTATTTTACTGCGATAACCTTTTGTGTGAGATTGAGTTCATATAAAGAGAATGAGCTACAGAGAGATCTGTACACACACACACACACACACACACACACACACACACACACACACCCTGTCTGAGTTCCATATACTTATAAAGTAGTCTCCCGTGCCATCTCAGGTAACAGACATATGTGTTAGCTCTCCACTATGCTTTCCTGAGTACCTGCTTAACCCCAGCTCTTCTCTCCCGAGAGAAGCCCTTTGGAGTCACGCTCCTCCAACAGGGAAAGACTCATAAAAAAACAAAAACAAAAACAACCCACTACCAATCAGCAGAGTCGGTGCATTTTCCTATTTGGAAAGAGAATCAGCCTTAAACCATCAGCACCATCGTCACTGGTGTTTTGAATAACACCTTCTCGGGGCTTCAGTCTACCCTCTTCTGACTAGCACTCAGTGTGAATGAACTCCGTTTCCCTCTCCTTTTCCGTGTGTTGTGTGTGTGTGTGGGGGGGGGGAAGTAAGGAAAAATAACAAGGGATGACGTCAGTTTTGAGTGTGTGCGAGAGAGATGGAGAGGGGAAAATATTCTCTCTCTCTCCCTTCTCCTCTGGTAGAAGGGTGAGAGAGAGAGCTTGGCTGGGCCATGTACTTGGTACAGAAGCAGAGTTTGGGCCCCCACTAAAGTGACACTTCATGTCAACAAGAGAGTCAGAACCTTGTTAGACCAGGGGCAGAAAGAGAGGAGCCGCAGGCAGTCGGAGAAGAGCTCTCGCAGCTTTCCCTTCTAAGCCAGCGTGCCCGGGATGGGAATCGCCAAACGCCTCCGCCTCCGCGCGGGGCTTCCTGGCTGCAGGGACCGGGGAGCCCGGACTCTCACTTCAAGACATCCTGGGACATGGCGAGATGGTTCGTGCAGGAAGGGAATCTCCCGGATAAGAAGAGGCAAAAACTTTCCTCCTCGCCTTCAGCGCCTCCACTCCACACACACACACACACACACACACACACACACACACACACACACACACACACACACACACACACACACACCCCTTCCTCCGTGTTATGAAAAGCATTTGCAGATTCATTTATAAGGGGGTAGGAGGGAAGGGAGACAGAGACAGACAGACACACAGACAAGAGAGACAGACAGCGACAGAGAGACGAGGAGGAGGAACGCAACATCCATGATGGTCTCATTTTAACATGCGGGTCCCAAGCGAGAAAAGCACCCCCATTTCCTAGCCTGGAGAAGGCTGGTGGGGTGCGCGCCGGGGGAGGTCTCGTCCCGATTCTGTAGGACAGACAAGGGGAGCTTTAAAAGCGAGGGTGTGGGGTGGCAGCCTGCGCGCGCGGGCGCGCGTGTGTGTGCGCTTGTGTGGGCCTAGGTGTGCGCGCTCGTGTGCATGTGTGCGTGTGTATGCGTGTGTCTGGGGAGGGGGACGGGTGGTCCCAGAGGCCGACTTGAAGCAGAAAAACAACTTTAGGGCACTTTGGGGACTTCTAACTCTAGGAATCCCAACCATCTGGTCCCCGCGGGCTTTCCAAGTAACGGGGAGGCGACTCGCGTTCAAAAGTGAAGGCAAATGCTTGCTCCCCGGACCCACCTTTCGCCGGCCACCCAGCGGGCTCGTCCCCTCCCCTCGTCCCCCCCCTCGTCCCCCTCGCTCCCTCCCAAAGCGAGGCCGACTAGGTCTGGCCGCCCAGAGGGCAGCGCTTCGGTGCCCGGGTGGTGGTGGTGGGGAGAGGAGGGGGTGGACGCGGGGACACCATCCGTTCTCCCTGGTCGAGCGCTACGTCCCGCGCAGCTCCACGCGCGCCCATTCGGCAGATGGGGTAAACTGAGTCCCGGAGCTCCAAACTCTCCCCTCCCACACACACACCACCACCACCACCACCACCACAACCCCTCCGCGGCGTGTTCCGGGCGGACAGAGTCCCCGCCTCCCCCCCTCTGCTCCGGCGCATCGCGCTCCAGGGGGACAGGGGGGTGAAGTGGGGAGGGTGAGAGGAGCGGACCCGAGGTGCGTCGCCTACCTGCGATGACGGCCGGGGAGCGCTGTCCGCCCTCGGCTCGCAGCCACACTTGCAGCGTGAAGGCGTCCCGGGGCAGCTCCAGCTCGGCCCGGAGGCGCAGCTGCTCGCCTCGCCCGCTGAAATACAGTGCCCGGCTCGGCGGGCTCGGCTCCCGGGCGGCGGCGGCGGCGGCGGCGGTGGTGGTGGCGCCCCTGGCTTCGCGCTGCTGCCGCCGCCGCCGGGGGACGCGCGCGGCGGCTTCCCAGGCACCGCCCGGCGACGACGACAACGACGACGGCGGCGGCGGCGGCGGCGGCGGCGGAGGCGGCGGCGAGGCGCGGCGACCGCGGGCCGCCCGGGTGGCGCAGGTGGCCGGGCTGGCGGCGGCGGTGGCGCGCGGGGGGCGAGCGGCCCGAGGGTCTCTCCGGGCCCGGCGGGGGCGCTCGGCCAGCCCGCAGCCCAGCGCGGCGCTCAGCAGCCCCAGACGCAGCACCCAACTCCAGAGCCGCATGTCCGACGGTCCCCCCCGCCCCCCCGGAGCCCCGACACCGCCGCCCACAGCTGCCAGCTTTGGGAAGCCCGGGCGCCTTGACTTTCTCCGCTTCTGCACCCCCTCCCCTCTTTCTCCTTTCCCCCCCTTCTTCTTCTTCTTTTCTTCTTCTTCTTCTTCTTCCTCTTCTTCTTCTTCTTCTTCTCCTTCTCTCCCTTCCCCTTCTCTTTTTCTCGCTTTCCTCAAGGTGTGTGCTCCACTCCCCCCACCTTTGAAAAAAAAATACCGTCCAACTCGTCTGGGGTTGACAATTTATCTTCTCCCCGCTCCTTTATCTGCCTTATCTCCCCCCCCCACCCCTTGCACACACCTCTCTAACAAACAGCTGGTTGCCTTCCTCCTTGGGTTATTTCATTAAAAAAAAAATTAATAGGATTTCTTGTTCCTAAAAAAAAAAATAAATAAAAACAACAGAGCTTTTCCAAGACAGCGATCCGCGCAATCCCCTCCACCCCCCCTCCCACAAAGATGCTCGAATTTATTTATTTTTTTGAGTCCCTTTATAACACAAGCCACAGCCCTCTTCTTCTCTCTTCCCCCCCCTTTCCCTCCCTCCCTCCCTCCCCAAGCCTGGTCCCCCCCTTCCCCTCCCCTCCCTCCACCCCCCCTCCTTCTTCACAAAATGAAAGGAAAGAGGGGGGGAAAATCCCTCAGAAGAAGGGTAAACAAGCGTATGCTAATCTGCTCCCGAGCGCTCCACCTTCGCAATTGAATGAGTCCGGGTTAAAACGGTGGGGATCGTGACTAATCAATCAGTTGGAAGCCGAGCGACCCAGCCTTCCTCCACTTTCCCGTTTTGCCTCCTCTCCTGCGCTCCTGCTTCTCCACCCCCCCCTTCCCGTCTCTCTATTTTTTTTTTTTGAGAAGACAATCTTAAAGTAACAATTTAATGAAATTCTGTACACACCCCCTTAGGGTCCTCCCAGCTCGGCTCATTCCCGCTTCAAACACACACACACACACACACACACACACACACACACACACACACACGCACACACACACACACATTCCTGTTTTTGTTTTGTTTTGTAAGCTTGTATTCCTTCTTCACACACACACACACACACACACACACACACACACACACACACCCTCCCACTTCTCCTCTCCCTTATTTATTTATTTTTTATTTTACGTTCTTTCGTGGAAGGATTTTTTTCCCCCCTTACATATCTATTTCTTCTCTCAAGATTCTCTTCACACTTTGCGCTGGTCAGCCTACATCCTTTCCCATCAGTAGGAAAAAGAAAAAAAGTCTTGAAACTTGATTCTCAAAATTTTTAACCGCCCCTCTCTCTTCTTCACTCCATCTCTTTCTCCCTCCTCTCTATTCCCCTTTCTCTCCCTCTTCTTGCCCCTTTCCTTTCTATGCTGTCTGCTACCCCCTTGTCCCTTTTTTCCCCCATTTGTCTTTTTTCCATGTCCAAATTTTCTTTAAAGTTAGGCAATGATGACAACGAGTCTCTCCTCCGTCTTGAACCGGGTGCTGACAGAGCCAGCCTTGGACTAAACCAAAGGTTCTTTATAAAGTCCTTATGGAATCCTTAGAATACAGTCAAGGGGTGGGCAGGAAGAACATTTTCTAGCTCTTCTGAATATTAGAAGCTGCCAGACCCAACCAAACTGACTGAAAACTGTTGTTGTTAGAAATCATTTTTAATGGTATATAAATGAAAGGAAGACATTAACTGACCTAGTTTCAACCTACCCAGGTCCTCTGACATTGTCAGTCACAGGAAAGGGATGTGTCATTAATTGTTTTGTAGCTCTGGTTTTAAACTGGGACATACATGTAATATATCGTCCCCCCCCCCTTTATGGAACTCAAAAGCTCCCCCTTATGGCAAAAGAGTTCTCTTTTTTGTTTTTTGTTTTTCCCCTCCAAATGTTACATGAGTTAGCACTGCTAGATTACAAGCTATTAGTGACTAGTCAACTCTAATAACATGGTGATAAAAATAAGTCATGTGAAGTTTGCATGGTGTGGAGAGCATGCTCAGAGCCCAAAAGAGTGGTCAATGTAACTTTCTTTCCTTTAGTCTTACTTGTCATCAGGGCTGTTTGCAGATCCTTTCTCAGAGCTGGGAGCTGTGCTTCAGGGAGAGAGAAAAATCCAGTGGAGAATATGTGCTGGTGAAAGTATGAAGTTTTGTAAGATGAACAAATGACTCAGACATCCTCTCTATAAAAAGTGGAATGTGGCATTCAGGGGTTGTGGCACCATCCTACATAGGGGCTATCCTAGATTCAAAACTTCCTGGCTTGAGGGAGAACATGCCATTTAGTCTAGGGCTAAGAATGTTGGAACTCCAATTTTTTTTCCTGTTCAGAAATGAAAATCATGTTACATTCTCAATGTGTTCTCAGTGCTGTCAGCAAATAAACATGGTTTTATGTATGCCATAAAGAATTGGCCTGGGCAAACTTTGTATTTTCTGCAACCCCTAGTTGCCTCTGTAAGTTATTGCATGAAAAGTGCCATGCTGAACTAGATCGGTTATGTTATCCCAAATCCACAGGAATATGGCTTCATTTTGGCTGTGCCAGTTTAGCACCTGGAAGATACTTTTATCCCAGTTATTGGGTGTTATTGTTTTGAATATGGAGACTTCCATATTCAAATCTTGTGAGAGCATGAGGCTTTTTACTTCTAGTCTCCTCTTCCTCCAACACATACCATAACCCCATACCCTGCCATTGAGTGTCACTCTCCTTCTGTACTCACCCCCCCTTACCTTTCAAATTGTAAAATCTGCTTCATACACTTATTTTCAAGATAAAATATACTCTAAGGGCTGGATGCTGGTGGCTCATGCCTGTAATCCTAGCTACTCAGGAGGCTGACTTGTAAGGGGCATAGTTCAAAGCCACCCTGGGCAGAAAAAATCTGAGACCCTTATCTCCAATTAATGAGTAAAAAGCTGAGAGTGGAAGCTGGGAGTGGAAGTGTGGCTTTTTTTTCTTTCTACTCAAGTGTGCTGGAGAAAGGCTAAGACGAGAGCATGAGGCTCAGAGTTCAAGACCACTTATAATATGCTCTGAGATGTAATACTTTGTGAACTACAGAAGTGGTACTTACCTACCATTTACTCTGTTATCACAGAGAAATTAATCTTTGAGGCCAAACACAAAACGAGAAGGCCAGGTTCTCTCCTTGTGACAGGCAGGCAAAGGAATCGGCAAAGCAATGTGGATTACAGGTTATTGAGCTCCTCTGCCTCAGGCTCTAAATTCCCTAGGAATATTTGGTCAAAACTTTCATCTGTGCATTAAATATGCAACTACTATCTTATCTTATCTGGCTTAGAAGCCATTCTCGTTCTTTATGCATATTGGTGTGCATTTGCTTGATTTTTGATGAACACTTGGATGAACGATGAGCCCTTGGCCCATAGTCCACAGCAATCAGGATCGTTCAGTTACTTACAACACTATAATATTTTATGATATACTTTTTCTGCTATCATCCCTTTTTTAATTCCAACACTTGACCATTTGTGGATTTGTTTGTTTTCCTTCCTTCCTTCCTCCTTTCCTTCCTTCCTTCCTCTCACGTACTCTCTTTCTCTTTTGTAGCAGAAGTGAAATCATTGAAGAGTAGGTGACTGCAAGTATATTTCTCACCTGTGTAAAATCTTCAGATCCGACTTTGCTGTTTGATTCAGATGAAAGGACAAAAGTCCAAGATCCCAAATCTGAAACATGTTAGGAATTCCCAATTCTTGGACTACTGCAACAGTATACATTTAATCATCCATATTTGGTCAAGTCCCACTCGCTCATTCCCTACTTCTCAGTTAATCTTTTCAGTTTGGGGTAATTTTCTTTTTGTCCTAAAAAGCTCCTTTATTCTACTTATTCATATTTAGGATACACTCATCCAACAATCACTTTAGTTTGTACTCACTACAAGCAAGGAAGAGGTAAGGCTCTGCTTGGAGTGGAGAGAGCCATATGGAAGTGGATCCCTGAAGGCTGGGAAGGGTTTGAATGGGTAGCAGGGGCTCAAAGTACAAGTTTCAGTCACCATAGCCTGGATTCCTGTGACCTTTAACAAACCACTTAATTTTTGAGTCTCCCCGACCAACCGTAGATTCTCAAGAGGATTAAATTAGTAGGTGCTCAGTTAAATAAAAAGAGTTCCTTCTCTTCTTCTCTATGGATTTGAATTTTCTGAGTGTTGTTTTCTCTGTTTGTTGGACCAGCTTTCCTTCTAAGCCAGAGCTCTATCTCCTTTGTCACTCCAAGACTGATAAATTATTCTCCTGTCAGAATTGCTAAGGCAAGCACTGTCTGTCTTGTAGAAACTGGAACAAAGTGAGATAGGATCTTTCATTGTTCTTGCTATCATGTTTATGTCTTTTCTCCAAGGTTAGAACATTTCAAAGGACCGGGATCTTTAAACAGATCTTTCAATCTCTGCTCAAAGAACCTTCTCTAACCACATGTGAACCCTACCAGCCTGAAGGGCTCCCTCCTATGGGCTCTCGTAGAACTTTCTCTGAATTTCCTTCAGAACATCAAGACAAATTTTCCCATTGAATTACATGTCTACCTGGTCCCTTTTCTGATGACATTTATATTGTATTTCCCCCAAATGCCTAGCTCAGCAAGTTTTCACATAGTTTCTGATCCATATCCCATGCTGAATTTAAATATCTATGAATTTATGTATATATATGTATGTATGTATATATATAATATAGCTTTTCCTGTGATGCCAATTATGATGCTATGAGTTATTAGGCTCTTTTTTTCCATATATTTTTTATTGTAATTAATAGAAGGGTTACATTACATTCGCCAGATGGAAGGTGCATTACTTCACATACATTGATACCCTTTCTCATGTCTTGGTCCCCATTTCCCTCCCACCCCTGGCCCTCATCTTGTTTTCGCCCCTTTCCTATCCAATTTCAAATAACCAAATATGCATATATCCAATATATCAGATAACAAAGTGAAATACTGTAACATGAGATAACCAAGGGACAGCAAAAGAGATGAGAGATAACATAGTACATTAAGGACAACAATCACTCCTTATATGGCTTTTGTTTCTATATCCTAGAGGTCCTTTCATTTAGCGTCATACTATATGGCCTTATGTATCTAGGTTTTGCTCTATTGAAAATCTCTGCTAGGAGAGACCAAGGCTTCTACTGATTATGGCAAATGAGGGAACCCATTGAACCTATGTTCCTTTGAGTCTGGCTTACTTCACTTAATATGATTTTTTCTAAGTCTTTCCATTTCCTTACAAAAGGGCGGTGTCGTTCTTTCTGACAGCAGCATAGAATTCCATTGTGTATAAATACCACATCTTGTTGTTCCACTCATCAACTGAGGGACATCTGGGTTGGTTCCATATCTTTGCTATGGTAAATAGTGCTGTAATGAACATCATTGTGCTAGTGGATTTAGTATGCCCTTGTTTCTGGACGGTTGGGTAAATGCCAAGTAGTGGAATTTCTGGGTCATAGGGGAACTCTATGTTTAGTCTTTTGAGGAATTGCCATACTGCTTTCCATCATGGTTGACTGAGTTTGCACTCCCACCAGCAGTGTAGTAGTGATCCCTCCTGGCCACATCCCCTCCAGCATCTGTTGTTATTAGTTTTCCTGATCCTGGCCATTCTAACTGGAGTGAAGTGGAATCTTAAGAGTTGTTTTGATTTGCATTTCTTTTATGACCAGAGATGTCGAGCATTTCTTCATGTGTCTATAGGCCATTCTTATTTCTTCTTCAGAGAAGACTCTCTTTAAGTCTTTGGCCCATCTTTTGATGGGATGGCAAGATCCAACACCCCTTTATGATAAAAGCTCTGGAGAAATTAGGAATCCATGGAACATTCCTCAGTATAATAAAGGCAGTCTATGACAAACCCACAGCTAGAATTATACTTAATGGGGAAAAGCTAAAGCCATTCCCTCTAAAATCAGGAACGAGACAAAGATGCCCACTCTCTCCACTCCTCTTTAACATAGTATTAGAATTCCTAGCCAGAGCAATAAGACAAGAAGCAAGCATAAAGGGGATCCAAATAGGGAAAGAGGAAGTGAAACTCTCCCTCTTTGCAGATGACATGATTCTGTATTTAAAGAATCCTATAGACTCTACTCCCAAGCTCATTGAGCTGATTCAAAACTTTGGAAAGGTAGCAGGGTATAAAATTAACCCTAAAAAAACAACTGCCTTCCTCTATTCCAACAGTGAGAGGAACAAGGCAACAATCAGGAAAGCAATTCCTTTTGCAATAGCCTCAAAGAAAATAAAGTACCTAGGAATTACCATAACTAAGAATGTAAAGGACATTTTTGATGAAAAGTTTAAAACCCTAAAAAAGGAAATTAAAGCAGAACTGAGGAAATGGAAAAACCTCCCATGCTCCTGGATTGGAAGAATCAACATTGTGAAAATCACAATCTTGCAAAGGGCTATCTACAAATTCAACGCAATACCCATCAATACCCCAATGTCATTCTTTAAAGAAATAGAAGAGGCAATCCAAAATTTCATATGGAATAGTAAAAGACCCTGTATAGCAAAAACACTTCTTAGCAGAAAGAACAGTGCAGGAGGAATTTCAATACCAAACTTTAGACACTATTACAGACCTATAATCATCAAAACAGCTTGGTACTAGCACAAGAACAGGCCTGAAGAGCAATGGAATAGAGCTGAGGACCCAGATATTAAACCACAGACCTATGGCCACCTAATCTTTGACAAGGGAGCCAAAAAATAGAATAGAAGAAAGACAGCCTCTTCAACAAGTGGTGTTAGCAGAACTGGTTAAGCACCTGCAGAAAACTAAAGTTGGATCCTTCTTTGTCACCCTGCACTAGAATTAACTCCAAATGGATCAAAGACCTCGAGGTTATTAGGCTCTTAAATCAGTAAGTCCTTCATTTCTCAGTACCAGTCTTGCTGGATGATGCACCTGTGGACATCTTGACAGACAGTGTAAAGCTCATTGGCTACTGGGAAGAATGGAGACATTCACTGAATGTACCCTAAGTTTTAAGCAATATGGAACATTCCCATCTAGTCTCAGAAACAGATGAGGTTTAATCATTGATCTATTTTTATAGGATTAAATAAATGGTAGATAACCCAGCCAACAGAAATGATATTCTCTGCTAGGAAAAAACCCTGTAGTATTTAGATTTCATTTTTTTTGTAAATTTCAATGGGTTACCTGGGATATCAGATAAGATGATGGGGATCAGACTGTGCTGTGTCAAGTATACACACCGGCCAACATAGGACAAGCATTCGCTTTGTTCAGTCCTCAGGTATTGTTTAAGTGTAGCAATGTGACAGAAGTACTAGCATTCACGATTGTGGTAATCATGTGATCAGTGATCATGACTGCCCCTTATAGACACTCTGTCATCCCACTATGCATCTCAGAACTGTAAAGAAAGAGACTTAATGATCTCATTACTTACCTCAGGTGGAGGCACTGGAGCCAGGGTAATAGCGTGACAGTCCACTTTGTCTGAAGGTGGAGTTGGCCAAATCTAGGAATTTTTTATTTAGTATTATTATTTTTTGCCAGTCCTGGGGCTTGAACTCAGGGCCTGAGCGCTGTCCTTGGGCTTTCTCAAAGCTAGAGCTCTACCACTTGAGCCACATCCCTACTTCCCACTTTTTCTATGTATGTGGAACCGAGGAATTGAACCGAGGTCTTCATGCATGCTAGGCAAGCACTTGACCACTAGGCCACACTCCTGACTCAACTGTCAGTATTTTTAAACCATTGGTGTTTGGTTCTCGAATCAATGGCACTCTCTTCCTCTTCCAGCAGGATTACAACTAGGAATCTAACACAGAAATTTTTAGATTCCAATCCTAGTCTTTTGGATGTATGCCAAACAGTCACATTGTGTAATCTCTTTAGGCTTAGAATTTCAGTTGAAGGTAGAGATTGCTGATTGACACTACTCTTGCAATTACAGGGGAAAATGTAGCCTTATACTGGATTCTATTATTTTATCTTCTGTACTCTCTTAGAAATACTAATAATCAATGATGACTTATTATCATAGACACCATCCAAGTTAGCTACATACCTTATTTCTGTGTATCTTCGAATTGTCATCTGTTGTACTTTTTTCCAGTGTAAAATAAATGAAGTTTAAAAATAATGAGGTTATACAAAAGAAATAGAAAAAAAATGTTGGTTGGCATCTATGACTTATTTGAATCCAGAATCGATCTCCAAAGTTTACACTCTTAACTACTTGTGTGATATGACTCTATTTTACCTCCAATCTTCCCAGTGTTTTAAATGGAGAGTACAAACACATCTCCAAAATCAGGAGGACAGGAAGCTTTATGAGAAATCTGAAGTTAGCTACAGTGTGCATTTTCTTTACCCGGTGCATTTTTGCTTTGTTTTATCAACAGATATACAAAATATTTGGTAAACCCTTTCACAGTTGCCTGGACAAATGTATTCTATTCTGTGGGTTATTTGAGAGAATAATGTTTTCAAGTTCATTTTGTACCCCCAGAAATTGCAGGAGCACCGTCCACTGTTTATACCATGTGAGACGGAAGGGATGTGTAAATCATTGTTGTTTAGTGAAATCTTCCCAGGGGAAACCCATCCAAGCAATGTTTTCTGATGAACTCCATCTATACCAATTCAAAATATCATGACTTCCCAGCCCTTTCTGTAGGCTATACATGAACTGTACTCACATATTCTGACTCAGTTAGTTGGGTTTTGCTCTTGATTGTTTGAAAAGAAGAGTAACATCCCATTCAGAAGAAGGAAACAATTTATTGCAGATTACTCTAGCTATGAGATGTATGCCCTGATGCTTTGATTTCAATCCAGTGCAAATGGCACTGTCTCCATGTCATGGTACTTGATTAAACATTAAAATAAATCATTTCCAGAGGTCTACATTATTTCCTTGTTGTCCTGTACTGTTTGATGTATGCATCTATCTTCCTGTTTACAAAAAAAAAATTGAAGATGAGAATGGGAGTCTTGTGCCTCTGGTGTCTAGTCCCTCTGGAGTTTTTCTTTAGTGTTTTATGCCCATTAGAAGCTCAGTAAATATTTAGTGATTACCTTGAGACTCTCAGAAACTTTGGCTCTATGTGACTTACAGAAAAATGTTAAGCTTATTTTAGCTCACCTTCATCTGAGTCTTTCAAATTCTTACAACCAGAAAAGCAAAAGACAAAAAATAAAATAAAATCACCTTTGCCTCTTAAAGGAAGCCTTCTTCTTGCCTCCGATGGATAAGAACTGACATGCTCTTCTCTGATTCTCATTCCCAAGCTATGTAGAAGTCCTGAGCAAAACCTTCAGCAACTGCTTCTCTTGTCCTGTGGATATTATCCTCATCACATGACATTTAAGAAGGTTACTACATATCACTCCAGCATGTTTGTCTTGTATTTTTTAAACATATAAAATGTCTTTATAACCTATTAAATCTATCACTCCCCTTACAAGTAAAGAAGGAAAGGGACTTTTACAAAGCCATACATTCAAACTGTTCCAAAGTTAAGAATTCTCTGGGTTTCCAGTTCAAAAATCGCTATATTTGCCAGTGAAATGATGACTGTATTATTGAAACTGACAATAATTCATGTATTAATTTAAAAATTACTTGTGTATTTTCATTTTTTGAATGTCTGGCTGAGCCTTCTATTTTGGTTTTCTCTTTTTTTCATGATAATTATTGCTACTAATATTGATCATTTTAGATTGTGAGTATTTATATGCTGTATTATTTAGCCTTTATCATAACTCTAAGAAACAAGTATCTTTAAAAGGGCCTATCCTCATATTACCAAAGGAAAAAAATAGTCTTAGAGCACTATGAAGTTGCTACAATCAAAATCCTTGTGTGACTTGCTCTAAATCCCAAGTTCTTCAACTTTAGCATAAACTGCCTCAGAGTGAGCTCCTTTCATTCAACTTAAGATTTATCGTTCCATGCCTTGGTTTTTATGTTCACTGACATGGCCAATGAATAGTGGCCAGTTCTGCACAGGGAGGTCAACAGACCACAATACTGAAATGAATGTTGTTAGAGAAAAGCACTCAATTCTGGTAGAATACAGACCATAAACATAAATAGAGCACATGTAAAAAGCAGTAGTTTTATTTTATTGTTTTTATTTTTGGTTTTGTTTCTGGTAGAGGGTATTGGTGGTACTGGGGATTGAAGCCCCATGTTAAACATATTCTTCAACTGAACCTATATCATCAACTTCCTTAAAACGCTCCTCAAAACAGCCTCCTACAATGGTCACTACATAATAACAGTCAACAAATAATAATAACCTTAAACAATGACCCTACAATAGAGAGGGTGCCTTTTTCTCAAAAGAAAAGTGTGTTTAGTAGTGAACCCTCCTGGCCACATCCCCTCCAGCATCTGTTATTATTCGTTTTCCTGATCCTGGCCATTCTAACTGGAGTGAGGTGGAATCTTAGAGTTGTTTTGATTGCATTTTTTTTATGACCAGAGATGTTGAGCATTTCTTCATGTGTCTATAGGCCATTTTTGTTTCTTCTTCAGAGAAGACTCTCTTTAAGTCTTTGGCCCATTTTTTAATGGGATGGTTGTTACTTTGGAGATTAGTTTTGGAGTGATTCAATTTTTTGAGTTGTTGATATATTTTAGATATGAGGCCTTTGTCCATTGTTTGGTTGGTGAAGATCTTCTCCCACTCTGTAGACTTCCTAATTAATTTACTAGCTATGTCCTTTGCCATACAAAAACACTCGTTCAACCACTATGGAAAGCAGTGTGGCAGTGCCTCAAAAGGCTAAACATAGAACTCCCCTATGACCCAGCAATTCCACTACTTGGCATTTACCCAACCATCCAGAAACAAGGGCATACTAAATCCACTAGCACAACAATGTTCATTGCAGCATTATTCACCATAGCAAAGATATGGAACCAACCTAGATGTCCCTCAGTTGATGAGTGGATTAACAAGTTGTGGTATTTGTACACAATGGAATTCTTTGCTGCTGTCAGAAAGAATGACATCGCCCCAATTGTTAGGAAATGGAAAGACTTAGAAAAAATCATATTAAGTGAAGTAAGCCAGACTCAAAGGAACTTAGGCTCAATGGTTTCCCTCATTTGTCATAATCAGTAGAAACCTTGGTCTCTACTAGCAGAGATCTGCAATAGAGTAAAATCTTGATACATAAGGCCATATAGTATGAAGCTAATTGAAAGGACCTCCAGGATATTGAAACAAAAGCCATATAACGAATGATTGTTGTCCTTAATGTACTATGTTGTCTCTCATCTCCTTTGCTGTCCCTTGGTTATCTCATATTGTTATAGTATCTCACTTTGTTATCTGATATATTGAATTTATTTGTATTTGGTTATTTGAAATTTGATAGGGAAGGGGGGAAAACCAAGATGGGTGGGGGGTGTGGAGGGGAGGGTAATGGGTACCAAGACATGTGAAAGGGTATCAATGTATGTGAATTAATGCACCTTCTATCTGGCAAATGTCATGTAACCCTTTTACTAATTACAATTAAAAAGAAAAGAAAAGTGTGTTTAAACCTATCATAGTGTCATGATAAGAAATGGCCAGCTTCTCCTGGTCCTTTAGTTTCAATAAGTACTGAATTAATTGTGGGGCTTTTGTAGGGGTTAGAGTTCTTATAATATTTATTCTGATTTTAGGAATAAGAACATTTATCTATTTGCTTGTTTATTAAATATTTTAATGTACATCTCATTAGAAGCATATGTGCATGCCATTTAATTCCTGTTGCCTTTTCCTTTAAGAATGTGTCAAAACTGTGGAGGTAGAAAACTATCTCGCCCCTGGTTAAATAGTTAACAGACATGTCCTGTTGGCAGCTGTTCCTGAGCATTACACTGTTCAGTAGGGCCGACGTCCTTTCTAATTGGCTGTATCTCTGGCCTACCAGTCATTTTTTGATTGGACATGAACCCATGTTTATATACAGTTTACCATCTTATTTTAAAGAGCTCATCACCATTTGTTAAGAACCTGGATGTTTTTCTCCTAACACTTCAGAAAAATGGGGGCCTTCCTGAAACTCATTATCACTAATAATAAGGGATGGCTCTTTATTGTTCTTTTACACAGTTCAGATGTCTCCTAGCCCTTAATATCAAATGCAGTCTCTTTGAAGTAGTTCTTTGGAAAAACAGGCTTCAACTACCTAGATTATGATATTCACCATTCAGAGGAAAAAGCACACACACTGTCACCTCAGAAAGATAAATGGAGAAGTTACTAGGTTACTGTCACAGTCTGGTTGGTGTCTTCATGTAGGGCCAATTAACAAACGCTTGTGGGTCCAGAGATATGATAAGAGCAATGCTTCTGCTGTGCTGATTCTGGTTGGTTTTGAATCCGGGCTGCAGGACCATGTGCAAACTTGAGTTACTTAGTTTACCCATTGGAAAATTGAGGGCTGTAATACTAAATCCTGTGGCTCAGAGTTTCTGTGAGGATTTAATGAGTCAACATGCACTAAGTAATTGGGACTTATTTGTAAATATTTAGTAAGTGTTCACTTAGTGTGAGTCATTTTTATTTTAATAGTATTTCCACTAAGATTTTTTCCCTACTCCTTAGCAGCAGCCTTTAATAAAAATGAATGAAACATTCTTGTACTAATTTAAGAAATATTTATCAGTTATTCATTGAGTATCAGGTATTGAGCAAAGTGTCAAGGATTCAAGTGTGACTCAGTCCTAATAATAATAATACTAGTAATAATGATAAATCACAGTTAAAGATCATTGTTGGGTCCGTGCTAACTTATATCTCCCCAACAATGTCCTGAGTTAGGGAGCCTATGTTTCAATGAAGAAAGTAACTCAGGGAAGGGAGACAACTTATCTACCTCATTTAAATATGCTGTGTCACTGTTCAAACTCAGAAAGTTTAGGTCCTGAATCCAGTCCTTTACCATTCTGCCACAAATTTCCTCGATGGAAAAAAAAAAGCAACAATAGCTATGACTACCACAGACCAAATATAATAGGATTTTGAGCTTTAGTAGGGTTCTTATTGGGTAACAAGACTGAGAATTCAGAGGCAGGGAGAGAGGAATGACTATCTTTTTGTTTTGGGTGGAAGGAAGACCAGGGTTATTGAGATTTATTTTCACAATGGAAGTATAGTTATCTCATGTTCATGAGGGTTTAAGTCTAGAAACCACCTCCTGAAACATCCAAATTCATATTCTCATCTCATTTAGTTTGTCATAGTTTTTGTATACTGTTTACTGCATATTGTCGGTATTCTCTAGATTACTTGTAATAACTGAGATAGTCTAAATAATCAATGGAATATGGGAGAACAATGAGAATAGTTCTTTTGGGAGTCATGACAGGAAAATACTGGCATGTGTTCAATGTAAGCATCAGCATTGTAGGCACGGCTTCCCAGATAGATATGATATAGCACCAATGGAGACAAAGCGACAATTGTATATTAATACATTGCATTAAAATTCAATTAAAGGTGAATTGGCCACAAATACACTTTCTGTGGCCAGTCTACTTTATAACTTGTTAAAAAGAACTTCTACTTTTGTTGTCTTATTTGAAAATCAGGACTTTTCCTTGAAGAAATGAAAACTAGGTATCTTTACCAGCTCTACTAGTTTTGTTTTAATTTTAGTTGTCATTGTTGTTTTCAGGGAAATAGGGTCTCCCTGTGAAGCCCAGGTTGGCATCAAATTTGTCATCCCACTGTATTGCCTTAGCTTCCTGAGTGCTGGGAAAGGCCTACGAGCTCCACTTCAGAGATGAGAATCTTGACGATCAGAGGTTCTCCATCACTGTTCTAGATGAGACAGATAAGAGTCGGTGAACATGCATACCTGATTATAGTTCATTTTAGCTGGTTAAGTCAGACTTCCATTGCCAATAGATAGTGACCTGGATGGTGATAACGACAGTAATGATGCCATACTAAAATTTCTATGACGCTTGCTAAATCAGTGAATGTGCTCAGTTTTCAACCACCAATTTTTCTCTGCACTCATTTGGAATAAGCATTTTTTGGCAGTCCTGGGGCTTGAACTCAGGGCCTGGGCACTGTCCTTGGACACTTTTTGCTCAAGGTTAGTGCTCTGCCACTTGAGCCACAGTGCCACTTTCAGCTTTTTTGAGTATATGATACAAGGGACTTGAATCCAGGGTTTCATGCATGCTGGGTGAGCACTCTACCACTAGGCTATACTCCCAGCCCCTGGAATAAGCATGTTTATAAGTTATACTTTTTCCAGTAGGGAGCCTGAAGATGATTCATTGTAGGTTACATGAGGATTTCAGACAAAGTCCTTTACAGAGTTTTTTTTTTTAATACTCTTTTCAAGTTAATACTTCTTTTGTCTGGCAGCAGCTCCACATCACCTCAACCTCAAGGCTAAATTCTAAGGACAACTTCCTTGGACATCCAAGCATGGATCCTGTCACTATCTTGCTGCCAACCACTTGATCATCTGTCATTTTCTCCTGTTGGAAAGTGCACTAGCACTATCCTCTTGCACATATGGTTACAAACATGATATGATCTAATGCCATCAAAATGCTTACACAAAGGATTACTCTTAAAGAAACAACCTGTGTCTTTACAGACTTATGTAAATGCCTTTTCTAGCCAAGTAGGATGTGAGAGCCTAGAAAAAGGATTTTGTGTCTTGGAAACCAGCTTTTGGGCACAACACGTGTGAGTTTAAGTCCTGGCTCTGTCACTTATAAGATAAAGCCCCTGGGCAAATTATCTCAGCTCTTTCTTGGTTTGCATTTTCTTTTCTGTAAATAGGCTTAAAATGATTGATTTTACAGGGTTATTGTGCGGCATAAATGAGATAGTGTGGTAAAGCCTCTGGCATGGGGCCTGACACAGAGGAAGTAGTTAGGATGTAGTGTCTATGTCTTTCCTACAAGTCTCAGTCCATAGCCAGCACTAACCACTGTGAGTGATAGAGCATTGCACAACCTCTAAAGGACTAATTCCAACTACAGGTAGTTGTTTCAAATGATTCCCCACTGTAAAAATGGACTCATTCATCCTCAGTCTGAATTTCATGAAGGAAGAAGAATTGACACTATTTTCATTGGTCCTCTCCTTTCTTCTCCTCTCCTCCCCTCTTCTCTCCTCTCCTCTCCCTTCCTCTCCTCTCCTTTCCCACACTCTCTCTACCTCTCTCTCCTTCCTCTCCCTTCTTCTTCCTCTTAACTCTCCTCCAATCTTTTTCCTTCTTCTATTCTCATTTTCTCTCCCTTCCTTCTTTAATTTAAAATTTGAGATTCCTTACAGACTAAGGAAATAGAAACAATGAAAGTGAACATGTGCCTAGTTTACTGGCATTGGATCTAACATTCTATACTCTCCTACTAATACAAATATGGCCATTTTTTTTCTTGTAACCAGGGAGGATAAATTATAGTTTGATTTGACAATGGATTCTTTGTAATAGGTATGGTCATTGAAATCTGAAGAATAATGTGCTTCTTACTTGAGGCCCCAGATAAGAAACTTGGCTACAGCAAAACTACTGCACTCCGAGATCTTCTTTTCCTCCCTTCTCTCTCCCTCTTCTTCTTACATAATATCCTAATATAGACACAAATCACCAGCTCAGGAATAATGAGATCTGGGTCCCAAAACAGACCTGGTAAGTGGGCCTCTTGGGACATAGACCTAAGTATTCCCCCTCCTACCTACATCTCAGATCTCATGAAAACCACACTTAACCTCATGTTTACCTGGAGCTTGTTTTATACCAGTTAGGATGTTTAACCTTTACAATGATACCCAACTAGATCTAGTCAGATAAGCACTCAACCCTGAGGACTGTGGTCTTTTTAATTACTGAGAAACACCATGTAGAAATTGGAAAGGTTCTGTTTATAATATAAAGCTAGTTAGAAATGAACCCTTTGCTATGGTTGCCACCACCGATCGGTATTATCAATATACAAGGGCTGATTCCATTCACAACGGCAAGTGGTCCACTGTGGATATGATATTTGATTTGATACTTCGCAGCTGTGCAATGAGGATTTTCTGCTCTATGATGAGCATGGCCAGCATCATTTGTAGGAACATCCTTCTACATGTGAATACATTAACGGAAGTCAAACCTTGCTAAAGTTCACCATAGGGTCTTATAACCCAAGGTGCTGGGTCCCTGATCTCAAGTGTTCTGGAAATTCTGATGTTCTAACATAATTTCCTTATCATTGTCTTACAATAGACTTTTGAGAGAGATACAGCTGAGCTTATTATGCCGTGATCATATATACTCCATGAAAGATAGAACTATATAGAGGCTGATCTTGTCTAATAGCTCCTTAAGTCCATTTTAGGGATGGGTAAAGAGAGGAGCTGAGAGGGCTATCAGTCAACCCTATGCTCTGATCCCTGAGCATAAGATCCTAGTTCTCTTAAATTCTATGCAATCTTCCAGTCTACTGCATCACTACTTTAGACAGAGCTTGGTTATTAAATCTTCTTGGTGGATTATGATAATGAAGCGCTTTCCGTGTTCTGTGGTGCTGGGGTTTTGAATTCATTCCTCATGCTTCCTAGGCAAGCCTTATTTGTACACTTGCTTTCCTTAGTTATTTCAAAATAACTCAGAGTAACAGAAATTACAGAATCTGCCTCCTTGTTGGTTAAGAAGACATCTTACTTGCTTGACTTTTTCCTAGGCTGACCATGAAACTTAATCCTGCCCTTCTCTGACTCTTCAAGTACTTAGGATTATAGGTATGCACCCACTATGCCTGACCCTGAAGCACCTTTAAGATATAACAATATTGAGTCTAGTTATCAGTGAATGTCAATACCAACAAAATTAGGGGGAATCATGATACAACTCTTGTAAGTGACTGTCACCATTCATGTGTGCTTCAAATCCAAGGATCTACATCTCTGCAATGGAGATCTCCATTCTTCATCCCTTGTAGAAGTAAAATGTCCACAAAGTTTAAAGCAGTATGAGGGTTCCTTGAAAAAGAAACACGAAACTGTTTTAGAATCCAGCAATTCCACTCCTAGATATTTATACAACAAACAGCAAATCAGAATCCAGTAAAGACATCAGCATAACCATGTTGTGCACTATTCACCATGGGCAAGTTATGGAATCAACCCAGATGTGCCCTCAATGCATGAATGAACCAAGAAAAATGTGATGTAGCCACACACATACGCGCATACACACAGTGAAATTTTGCTCATCCATTAGAACGAATGATATTTTATCATTTGAAAAGAAATGTAATGACCTGGAAAAAAATTAAGTGAAGTAAGTCTGGCCCAGAAAGACAAAAGCTGCTTGATTTCTTTTGTATGTGAAAGTCAGAATTAATTTATAAACATATAAGTATAAATATGTTGGGTGGTATGCAAATGTATACAAATATATTAAGGGAAATATGGTGGATGCAAGGAGAATACAAGTAATCTAATCCCTTAGAAAGGCAAAGTCAAAGGTCAACAAAATAAACACTAGGAAATGCGTGTTTGAAAAGGATGTGGAAGGGTCAAGTGGTGATGGGTAGACAGATGGAAAAGAGAAAATGGGGAGGGCACAGTCAAGAATTTGATGTACAGCCTCCAAAATTAAGAAAGGTGAAGGAAGGGGTGCGTTGGGAGGGATGGGTAAGAATGTTGAAAGGGGTGAAACTGCATTATATTCGTAAACTGCTGAATGACGACTCATTTTTACAACTACTTAAAGACAATTAAAAAAGAAGAAGAAAAAGAAAATCTTGTCGCCATTGTTATGGTTTGTACTTGAGACACCTTGTCGTAACTCCCAATGAATTGTCACAGTCCCAGGAAAGTGATTCATATGCATTATAATTCTAAACCCACACAGGTAAATTCTTGAGGTGATTATATAATTTTTTGTGTCTTTTTTTCTTTTTGAATTAATAAACCCCAAACAACACCTTCATTGCCTGGGAGGGGGCGGAATATGACAGTTCCAGATGGTAACCCTTCAAAGGTGGGATACACATCTGAGATTTCTTTCTCTGTGGCGATGACAGCCAGGATAGGACCCAGAAAAGAATGGAAGGACTGGACACTGCCTATGCTTGAGGGACAGCCTAGCCTTGAGGGACAAGTTGGAGACTTACTAAGAATCTGAAGCTAATCCTTGGCCTGTCCTTTGTCCTGCGGAAACAATGGCAGATCTGTACTTGAAGATATGTTTTGTTTGCTGTATGCTGCCTGAGAGTGAAGTTTTCTATGTCCCCAGATGGCACAGAGAAATGAAAAATCTCACCTCTCTTGATTATTCTTCAGATCTCCATTATGATACTAATTATGTAGTCTAATTAGAAGGCTCTTGGGTTTGGAGCTTGTAGGTTACCTGGAGAAAGTGGAAAAAGCTTGCAACATATTTCAATTCATCTACAGTTCAGTGTTCAGTGTTCAGGACCAATAGTGGTTACAGTGGAGAAGTCTAGATATACACATTTTCTGGTTGTTTTTCAGAAGGAAACCATATCAAATAGTGAGTTTGGAGAGTTTCTTAATTTTAGCAAATACTGCATTTAGGCAACCAGAATACTTTTACAAAGACTTGACCACCAACCAGGGAAAAGTCTCATAGTAGAATAAGTACAATAGCATTTCAGTATTGTTCTGAGAAGGGTGGTAGCCTTGTGTGTATGTACTCAAGGGGTAAATGGTCAGACAAATGGAGAGAGTGGTAGCATTTTCTGGCAGAGGGAATAGTATGTACAAAGGCTTAGTGAAAGGATACAGACAGATAAGTTAAGGAGTGGAATTGCCAGACCAATCCTAGCACAACATTGATCAAATATGCACAGAAATCTTTTATTTAATCCTGAGGACAGGAGAAGACAGCAAATGGATTTCTATAAGGTACTGGCATTATGAGAGCTTTTCATTTCCAAGGGGTCAGTTTGGTTATTTTTTGAAAGAGAGACTGTAGTGGGTACAGAAGTTAAGAGAAATGATAGTAGATCAACATACGAGACTGTGAGATCTGCACAAAAGAAATACCTGAGGATACTTGGTGATGGTGGGAGGGAAGGTAAGATGGAAGGAAGGTGGCACAATAGTACACTACTAGATAAAGGGTCCCTGGAGAATGAAGGACATACCTTCATATTTGCTAGTGCTCAATGATGACATATTTTAAATCCTGCAACCAACATAAGGGCAGATGTCAGAGAGGCCATCTCCATTTCAGCATAAGGTCAGATTTGTTTTCCCTCAGGGTCAGATGGCTCCTTCTTTCTCAACCCTGACAAAATCCCTGTATCTCCAACAAAAATCAAATCCATTCAGTTTACTTAAAACTAAGCATGATGAGTGAGAAATTCTCTACCTTTACCTGTTTGCCTCTTCCCAGAACATGGAACTGTTCTCTCAACACCTCTTATTCAGAAAACTATTTGGCCTCCTTAAATACTTCCAACACTCAGAAGCTCCAGAACTTACAGGAGTCCTGTATGAATTGGGGAAAGTTTAATGTGGACATGAATGTTAATGAGTCAGCTTGGAGTTCACCGAACGTGGCTGCCTGTATTACATTCTTTTACATTCATGTCAACCTTGCTAGGTAAGCTAAGAGATACTTTTTTTTTTCCCAGATCACTGTTCCAGATCAGTATTGATGATAGGCTGCTTTTCTGTTTCTACAATGTGAGTGTATGTCATTGAACACCTTTAGGATTCACGTGGTCTTGACTCTCTGGTTATATGTCTATGTCCCCATTTTCACTAATCTCGTGGAAGGCAAGTCTTATTGGGCAGCAGTTTAACCCGTGCCCACTGCTCTCACAATGACTCAGAATGTAGAACTACTTATTAGATGTCAGAAATGCTGTCTTCTGATTTGATTTTTGTTTTTTTGTTACAGAGGACATAGTCTAAAATACCCTTCCTTAAACTTTCTTATTTTCTTATTTCCTCCTCTCTTGTCATAAGACAGAAACCTTCATCACTCACCTGAAAAGTCTTTTAAGTGTGGGATGTTAGTCTGACCTTTCTGGCTCACAGCTTTTACATATGGCTTCCACTTCCCTCTCCTAGTCATAAACTTTCCTCTCCTTGTTCTGCTTTCTGAAATGCTGCTAATTAATAGTGGGTGCAGCAAATAGATCCCACACCACAAACAGCTGTTCCCTGATTTAAAAAAGCCTTTACCATGTATACAAACCCTTGATGATTTCAAGAGACCAGGAGAAAATTGTCACGGTACTGGGGATTTGGTGCCCAACCTTCTGGCAGTAGTGCCAGAACCTTCTGTCTCAGTAGTGCCAAGTCATGTAGATGAAAAGAAAACCGACATGAGTCAACTTCCCAGATGTTGTACTGTCAGCTCACCAGAGATCTTGGGAATGGGAGTCTGAGATGCTGGGGTCTGGCTATGTGTGGCCACAATTTCAATGTGTACATAAGCTTAATAAAGCAAGATAAATTTCAGAACCAGCACACGAAGATGGAGGGAGAGACTGGGTGAAGGGAGTGGGGTTGGGGCAGGGAGGGAGGTCTAGTGGAAGAGAATTGGGAAACTGTTGGGAGACCAGAGTTGGGGGAGTCTGTGATTATCAGCAAATGTGATACGAAAGACCTCCTGTGATCTTAGCCATTCGTAGAAGGATGGGCACTGTACTATAAACTATTTAACATCAACTTTGTGTTGGAGAGAAAATACACACTAGCTGTAAGAAGGGAGAAAAGTGATGGGAACATGTGTAATATAGCTCAGGGTATAATGGAGACCTCCAAGAATTCCAACAACAAATTATAGGTCCCGGAGGGACATTTACCCAAAGTGACTTTATCTGAGTTGTTGGGGCAGGGAGGAAGAGAAGAGAGGACCCATCCCAGATATCGTCCTGGAAGAAGAAAGCTCTATTTTGAGCCTTGAAGCATGAGTGACATTTGGCCAGACTGTTTTAGGAGAAGCCTATATCCATCTAGGTAAGTACAGCAGGCAAAGAACATGAGGGCTAGGTGCTGGAAGATCCATGGGTAGTGTGGGCCTAATCAAGCAGTCAGTTGGGTCAATTGACTTAACCAACTCTGCCACGCAATGAGGAGAATGAGTTAGGAGGAGCAAGGCAGAAGGCAGGGAGATCCAGGAAGCCATGTTCATTCCAATGTGAAATAAAGATGGCAGAACCTGGGATACATTCAAGGAGGGGGTTAATTGGCATTGGTTTTGTTTCTACTACCAGGTCCCTGCTTTCTTACTGCCCCTTTGTCCTTCAAGTGTCACAGAATCCAGGGCACCTCTACAGGAGAGGTCAGTAAATGGTTGTTGACTGTGTAAACAATCTAGTTCTGATCATTTAGATTGGTGTTATCCTGTGCTCTCCATTCAGAATAATTTGGAGCCTGTTGATCCACAGTCAGGAGTCCCTTGAGCTACAATTCAGAACCAAGTCCCCTCAGCAGCATGATGACCCCAAAGTGCCAACAGCTTCCATACCTTAACCTTTGAGCTGATTCCTGTGAGCTCAGATAGATCTAACCTTCAGCCATGCATTTTTGTGTAAATTGTTAACCTGTTGACCTTTGCTGAACACTCCCTGTAATGTTCAGGATGCTTTTTCCTTGCCTTTTCTTTGCACTGAACTCTGGTATGAGTGGCTTCTGTCTCTCAGACTATTGAGTCCCAGATTTCTTGTGTGTGTGTGTGTGTGTGTGTGTGTGTGTGTGTGCACGTGTGTGCATTCTCCTAGGTCTTCTACCATCTTTCCACAGAGACATCATGACATGGCTGGTGACATGCTGGTCTGAGGCACTGTTGAGCAGAGGAGGGTAGATTTTTCACTTCTTATGGATTTACCAAGTAAAGTCCATTCACTTTTCTGGCTTTGGTATTTAATTTTTTTCTTCCACCCAGCCATCTTTGCTCTAGATGTACATACAATCAGACATCATGATTTACACATGTCTCCAAGGAGCAGTCTGTGTAATCCTAGCTTTGGGGATGACTTCAAAGACCATCAAAGCCAACCCCACCAATAGCTCTATTTGCGAGTGTATTGAAGTGCTGAGCATTGTTTCAAATGATGCTGTGACTTCTCAATGAACATATATTAGTTGTACAAGGGAGAGGATTCTGTGGTAACATTTTCACAAGATACATACAATATATACTGATCAACAACATTCTCTATTATCTATCTCCTCTCTGGAACAAGTTTTAACAAGTTTCCCTAGTCTGTTTTAATAAATATAAACATAAGAACCATATTTATCTTCATTTGCTCTCCTCATTTACCTCCCTCCCCCATCCCCCCAATGCTGGAACCCTCAACAGACTCTGTCCCACTTTCCTGACATCTCTTTTTCTTTTGTTTTTGTTGGTCCTGGGTCATGAGCTCAGGGCTTGGGCACTGTCCCTGAGCTCCTTTGCTGGTGTTCTACCATTTTCAGCCACAGAGCCACTTTCATTGAAACCCCCCTATGCTGACTTCATATGTAAGTTGTAATGTAGTTCAAAGTCATTCACCCTCTTTCTTTTCCTTCTCATCTTCCCTCATCCTGCTAAATAGACTCATAGTTAGAATCATGTTCTATATGTATACATGTACATTAATGTGTCCAGGAATACACACATACATATGTTTGTTTTGACAAATATGGATGTCTTTTAGATCTAGCTTCCACCTATGAGCATATGATACTTGGTTATTTTTTGAGCATGACTTTTTTCATTGTTCAACATGATATTCTCTATTTTACATGGGAATGACATGATTTCATTTAAAACTGTGCAATATTGCATGGTATGGATCCACTGTATCTTCTTTATGTAGTCTGCTGTGGGACATCTTTGCTAATTTCACTACTGGGCTATTTGGCCACTGTGAAAAGCATTGCAATGAGTATGGGGACACAGGTATCTTTCTTGTTTGAGTTATACTTAATAGTAGGATGGCAGATGTTTATAATTTTACAGTTTAATCCTTGCTCACATTTGCAACTTGTCACGATTCCTATTTCAGGAAGGGCACAGGGGAGATGAGTAATTTTCACAAGAGCACACAGAAGGCAAAGAAGAGATCCAGAAATTACATATAATCTCCAGAGCCAATGTCCTAAACATGCCTTTACCTTGGCACTGCTGCAAAAGCCATTTTGAGGTTGAAGTCCTTTAAAAACCTTTCCAAGAATTGGGTTTTCAATTTCTTCTATGTGCTTGATTTACCTCAGGATAACAAGTGTGGCTTCCTCTCCATAGAGCATAGAATTCACACGGACCTGTGAATCAACAGGCATAGTCGCTGTACAGTAATGGCAGAAGAGCTAAGTATCTACCACCTCATCTTTAAACTTAGGCAAAAAAAATAATGTGTATTGAAAACCTCATTGTATCAAATATTGATAGTTATCAACTTATGAGTGTAAATGTATACCTGATCCATTCATTCATTGAAAAGGCATCTGTGCTGCTTCCATAATTCAATTATGGTGAATAGCCTAGCAGGCAATATGGATGTGCAAGTATCTTGACTGTATTCGGATGTATAATCATTCAGTTAATGCTTAAGCGTGACAATGCTGGATCATAGGGAAGGTCTATGTTTCATTTGTTGAGAAATCTCCAAAATGCCTTCTCTAGCATTTGTACTAATTGGTCTTCCCACTAAGAATGTTAATAGTGTTTTTTTTTCTCCCCAACATCTCCATCAGCATCAGTTATTGTTTGTATTCTTGAGGATGGTCATTCTTACTGAGAGGAGATGGAATCTCAGTGTTGTCTTGAGTTTCATTTTGTTCATGACATTGAACCTTTCTTCATGTATTTTGAACCTAATTATATAACTACTGAAGGGCAGAAATAATTTAAAAAATGAAAATACATGACTGATATGTCTTTATTCAAACACCACTAAAATGCCATCCTCTACATCTACTGAGATGATTATAAAACAATTTTGCTCTTCTCTGTAAGACATACACTCAGGGAGGGCTGTGTTTTTTTGTCATCTGTAAGTCCATATTCTTCTCAGGATTTCTTGTCCTCAACCTTTGGAGTTTTTTGTTTTTAGTTTTTGTTTGGCCTAGTGCTTGCACAAATCCTTTTAACTTTCCAATTCTAGTTATTATCACTTATTTGATTAACTGACTGAATACCAATTATAAACAAGCATCTAAAATTACAAGCCAACATAAATCTTCTTCCTTTTAAATAAATTTTAGTTCCAGGTATGTATTCTAGTGCTGAAAAGGCTAACTAAGCATAGTTTCAGATCTTTAAGTCTTTGTTTTTGAATTGCATCTTAGATATGGTATCTGATTTCATTCTTCTGCATTCACACATCAAGTGATCTCAATTCCGTTTATTGAAAAAACACATTTTTTCCTCCATTGTGTATTTTTGTTGAAAACAAAAGTTGCTATCAGTGTGTGGGTTTAATTTTGGCTCTCTGTGTTGCTTCATGGATTTATATGTCAGTCTCAGGCTGTTTTGCTCATAGTGGATTTGTGAGTTGTGTTTTAAATCCAGCAGTCAGATGCTTTGTGGTTATCCTTTTCACTCAATATTGTTTTGGTTATTCAAATGTGTGGACAAGTGAGTGTGTGATTTAGGATTGTTTTCTAACTCTGTAATAATATTATTGGCATTTTGATAGGATGGCATTAAATCCCTTTGTGTTCCACAGACATTTTGCCAATATAATTCCCTCTAATCTATGACTATGGAGTGTTTCCCCATCCATTGTGTCTACCTCAATTAAATCTCCAATGGTGGCTGCCTGTATTTCTAAATATTCCACTGAGAGGTAGGTGTTGTAAGTGGAATTGTTTTCTTGACGTCCTTGCAGATAGTTTTTTTTTTTTTTGGTTTTGTTTTTTTCCAGCCATGGGGCTTGAACTCAGGGCCTGAGCATTGTCCTTTATCTCAAGGTTATTCTTCTAAAAATACACTAAACAGCTCTTTTGTGTGAGATTTTATGTTACTTAAAGAAAGCCAGATTTCTAACATATGAAACAATTTATTTCAAAAAGCCTTGACTGCTAACATGGAGATTCTGGGTGAACAGTCATATACACAGAAATATACCCACTCTCAAGGTGTGGGTAATAGTGTACAGACAGTTTCATTTATTCATCTCTTTATTAAATATGTAGGTGAGATGCTGAGAGTATTGGCTCGGTATTTAATTTCTAAGTACAGGATCATGCCTGGCTTATAGTTGACATCTAATAAATACATGTTGATAAAAACAACTACATTAATTAGAAGTCTCGTGATATGTCAAGTATTTTACATACCTAATTGTTAATCATTTCTTCCATCTTATAAAATGAGAAATATTAGTTCATGTCATCTTACTGATGAGGACCACAGACATGGAGAGGTTAGGCAATTTGCTGTGTTAAAACTAAGAAAGACATAAAACTAAGACACTGAGTTAGGTTGGCCTGATACCAATGTAGGATGTTTCCCAACTTTTCCATGCTGCTTTCAGCAAATGTATGTGAATATAAAATCTCTAAATAATGAAAATGGATTTCAGGTTGATGATGCTCAAACTTTTCTAATTCAAGGGAAAACAATCATCTTAATGAGTATGAAGATTAGACTGAAGTGCATTTTTTAAGGTGTCAAGTTTTAGGAGTAAATATAAACCAGCCATGTCTTCTTGTTATATTAGTCGAAGTCACCATAGCACAAACATCCAAATTTTATCATTCTGAAGGTTACAATCTGAGTTATTGTAGGAACCAAGAATCACACAGTTTAAAATCTCTTTACATTTTTTTTTCTTTTCTAGTCTTGGGGCTTGAACTCAGGGCCTAGGGATTGTTCCTGAGCTTCTTTGTGCTCAAAGCTAGTGCTCTACCACTTAAGCCACAGCACCACTTCTGGCTTTATTTACTTATTTATTTTTTGAATAGTTTATTAGAGATAATGATCTTATAGAGAATTTTCTGCCCAGGTTGGCTACAAACTGTGATTGTCAGATCTGAACCTCCTGAGTAGCCAGGAATATAGGTGTGAACCGGCAGCACCCAGTTTTTTTTCCTACCTTGCAGGGTTGGGCTATTCTCTATTCATCGTTGAACTAGTGGAAGAGAGGTTCAATAAGCAGCCTACTCCCTAGGCGGTGTGTCCTTGTTTGACACACCTTCATTATGTAGTAGAAATGACTAAGAAACGTTTCATTGGAAGATGCTCCATCTCAGGCTCATTCAAAATATATTTGCAAAAGTGTTTCTAGGCAGAAATGGTGAGAATTCTCCACTGCTCCACTCTGCATGGCCCTTTATGAACTAGTCCTGAAGAAACTTTGCTTACATGTATGCGATTGCTTACCCTTTCTTTGATTTATATCCATAAAAGTAAAGCTCCTGAATCTGGGATTAACCATATGACTGATTTCTCCAATGAGACCATAATAAATTTGATGTATGAAGACGTTTCAGTAGATGCTTGCATGAATGTACCTGGAGGAGAATGATTTAGACTGAGACATGTGAAGCAGTGGTGGTTGTTCTAGCTAAGACAGTTCTAAATTCACCAGCCCTTAGATGATCTCTTGGGTCCTCAGAGAACCAGAACAACTGCCTGTCCAAGACCACTCCAATGGATCAGAGTTGTCCAATCAAGGAGTAGAAATATCATGATTGTTTAAAGCTATTACACTATGCAGGGCTGTAACTTACTGATGTATTGTGTTGAGGAGTCTTGAAAATTATTTCAAAAACAGATTGTTTAGCTTTCACTATTGACTTTTCACTCTAAAGGGCCAGGGTCCAATCAGAGACAGAAACATGATCCTTCTCCATTCTCCTTATCACCCCTTTCCTCCCTAGTGTTTTCTTCTGGAGATATGTTCACACATGGACCTGTGTGAAGGACTAAGACCTGCTACCCTTCTGACTCTTTATTCTCTTCCCTTTTTCTACCCAGATCTCATTCACCAAAATACCAATGTGTTTTCTCCTCTTTCAATGAAAGGAAAATAGTAGGCACATTTCTCTCATATAAGTTAATTCATGCTCAAATGTGCTCAACATTCATCTCACATAGCACTGTCTCTCCCTCGTTCTCTTCTCTCAACACCAAATGCACACATAATTTATCTTCCCTTGGCTCCACCAGGAAGCTCTAATCTCCAACCCCCCCTCTTCCTTCCTGTTGTGTCCCAACATCCCTCCAATTGTTGCTTCTCCATCAGTCCTTACCCCAACCCCTCAGTTGTCAGAATACATGGGAATTAATTGATTTCAGGGAAAGTATAATAAATCAAAGCTTTCTAGTTGTATTGCTCTAGGTTTCAAGGAAATTTGTGAAGGCTTAAAAGAACAAGGAGAAAGAACTGATATCAAGGGAGATGGGGATGGGAAAGGTAAATAAAGAGATTTTAAAACTTGAATTTGAGGTACATGGGGCTGGAAAACTAGTTTTTAAGTTTCTTGGGGCACAGTCAATACATGAAATAGGTAATTTAAGTGAAACTATCATCATATATTCTGGGGATGCTACAGTTGACCCTACCTCCTATCTGAACCCTTAACTTCCTTTCTCTAATCTCATTGATTCAATTAATTTTCTGATTGAGATTAGTGAAATCTGCATCTTTGTTGTCACTTTCCTGTATTTTAATATGATAGTGAAGATTTGTGAGCAATTAATGGAGAATACTTAATAGTACCCTCACTGGGTACAAAAAGGCACTGGAGTTCAAATGCCTATGATGGTTCTTGCCTGATTGTGTGAAAGGAATGGGAATTCTCCCCAGAAGAGTCTCAAACTGCATTGAAAGAACAAAAAGGCACGAAATCTTTTCCAGACAGAAAGACTAAAAACTGGTGGAAGACAGATTTTAGTCAGTAGTAGGAAAATGGAATCATTTCTAAGCTTTTGAAATCTCCTAGAGCAGACTTCTGAGAAGGCAGAGGCTGTCTTAACTGGATAAACGAACGCATTAAGATGTGTTGTGGAGAGAAAGCATAAATTGTATGAGTGCTTGACAATCTATAGTTTACAAACTTTCATGCTTGTGGCAAACTTTTTTGCTTATATTTTATCAAAGAATAATAAAACTCCCAGCAGGTACCTAACAAAACCTATCTTATGTTTTGGGTGCATATGATTTAATATTTTGTTATTTTCATTAATATAAAAACAAGTAATATAGGGTCATGATGTGATGATATTGTATTGATAGAGTCCCAATTGATGTAAATATGATTGTATATGACAATATTGAAAAAAATCTACTTGCCTTGGAGACTGGACAGCTTTAAACAAGCAGATATGATCAGAGGAATTGTGACCACACGTCTATACTAAAGGCAACGAACATGAACATCTCATTAACACACATGAAATGCCTTAGTATTTGGTGTATTACTAGTGTATCTCTCTTTTTGAATTGATGTACAGTTGGAGCTTTTATTTTTCACAAGGAATTATGCGAATCAGTGCTGAACAGGTACTTGAAAATATTTTATGGACTTCCATCAGGATGGCTAGTATAATAATATAGATATTAGCAAGTAGTTCTTTAAGCAACAAAAGTAGGCTTATTGTATTATTAGCAATTCTACTCCTAGGCATGTATTCCAAAAGAATCTGAAAGGATTCAGTGAGGACATTACACACCCATGTCTGTGGTGGCATTAGTTGCAAGAGTCAACAGGTAAGAAGCAACCCAGACATTCAGCAGTTGAGGACAGGTTGAATAAAATGTGGATTTTTACACAGAATGAAATGTCACTAATCCTTAAAAAGGAAATGTCAACACATAGAAAAACTTGTGTGTAGTTTGAGGACACAATGCCAAGAAAAATATACCAGGAACAAAAAGACAAAAGATCTGCTAGAACTAGAATTGTCCCACTTACAGATCCTGAAAAGGGTCTGGTGATTGCTAAGGTCTGAGGATAGCAAGATGGCCAATCAATCAATGTTTAAGGAGACGGTGTGGTTTCAGTTCTGTAAGATGCAAATATTCTGGCTGGTAGTTATATAATAGGGAATGTACGAAAGATTACTGAACTATACATTTAAAATAGTTATAAGAAGGGGGCTGGGAGTTTGGCCTAGTGGTAGAGTGTTTGCCTAGCATGCATGAATACCCGGGTTCGATTCCTCGGTACCACATACATAGAAAAAAGCCAGAAATGGTGCTGAGGCTCAAGTGGTAGAGCTCTAACCTTGAGAAAGTCCAAGGACAGTGCTCAGGCCCTGAGTTCAAGCCCTGGACTGGCAAAAAAAAATAGTTATAAGAAGGATGAAATTGATTAGTATGGCCTGGCACAGTGGCTCAGGCCTGCAATCCTAGCCACTTGTGAGGCTGAGATCTGAGGATCACAATTCAAAGCCTACCTCGTCCTTGAGACTCTTACCTCCAATTAACCATAAGAAAACCAGAAGTAGGTGGTGTGGCTCAAGGGTTGGGTGGTAGTCTTGGGCCGAAGAGCTCAGGGACAGCGCCCAGGCCCAGAGTTCAAGCCCCATGACCAGTAAAAAGAAAAAAAAAAGAAATTGATTAGTATACAGTATAAATATGTTGGGCAAATGAAATTCTCCCCTGCATAACTAACACAAAGTAAACAACAAGAACAATAATAATCATAGAAATGCCAATTTCACCATAATTACAGATAATGCATAAAAACTTAATTTCTGAAACAAAGCACATTCATAGTTGGATACTTTAAAGATAAAGTAAAAAATAATCCAAGAATTGTATATTTCTGTGCATTATCTAACAGACATATATTTCCATTACTACCTATCTATCCATCCATTTCCATCGTGTCTATTTCTGTGCATTCCATTTCTATGCACAATACTTAGTACTTGGAAAATAAAATATATATATATATATATATATATATAACAAGAATTAAAAGATACTACAAAATTAAGAGAAGTGAGAGAAGGAATGGGTTTGGAGGGATTGGTGAGAATATTAAAAGGGATTAAGATGACATTGACCAAGATGTAGTGTATTCATAAACTGCTTTGTTGAATGGTAGCTCCTTTGTAAAACTACTTGAAGATAATAAAAATATTAAAAAAAGATGGCCTACAGGAGGAGCAATAAACCTGCTTATTTGTACATTAAAGCCAGTGAGTCAATACCAGTAAGATTAAACTGTGTTGTCAGTGGTAGGGAAGAGAGGACAAATAAATAAGAGAAATGGTAGGCAAATACAATCATAATGTTCAATATATTTAGGAGTAACTGCAGGGGCAGAGGAGGAAGGGATTGATTTTCACGGGGCAAAGCAAGAGAATTTGTGAAGCACCACATCAGAGAGACCAGCACAAACTTCAGTATGGGAAACACAGCAGAAAAATTCTGGAGTTTGTATTCAGATCCAGTTTAATAATTTAGAATTTAAAATGAAAGTTGGACACTAGTGGCTCACTCCTGTAATCTTAGCTACTCAGGATGCTGAGATTGGAGAATTTCAGTCCAAAGCTAGCCAGGGCAGAAAGAACACCAAAAGTTAAGGTGTGGCCTCAAAGTGGTAGAGTGTCAGACTTGACCACAAGAGTTCAGGGACCATGCTTAATGCCTTGATATCAAGTACCACAGCTGACTAAATAAATAAGTAATTAATTAATTGATAAAATGAAGCAATCTTGGGATAATTCGTGTACTTCTGTAATGCTTGAAGTCTGCCTCTGTAAAAGATCCTATGTAGATGGGGGAAATGGTCATTTTGGTAAATCTGATTGTGGCCTTAATCTTAATCTTGAGATTCTGGCGGGAAGCATATAGTTAATATGGGAACATGTGTCCTTACCATGTGCTTGTATGAGTGACAGCATCAGCTGGCTAAATACACCTGCCTACTATCGTATTATTTGTGGTATGGCCTTCTCAGACACAAAGGTAGTCAAGGATGGCAGCATTGCCCCATTGGCATGAAGGTGCTTCAGTACTTTCATTCATAGCAGATGGAAGTCTACAGAGATGTCTGCACCCACTACCCAGTAGCAAGCAGTTCATTGTGTGACACTGATAGCTAAATTCTGTGGTGCAGAATAGCACCTGGC
Source organism: Megascapheus bottae (assembly GCF_031878675.1). Classification (NCBI taxonomy): domain Eukaryota; kingdom Metazoa; phylum Chordata; class Mammalia; order Rodentia; family Geomyidae; genus Megascapheus; species Megascapheus bottae. The sequence continues at coordinate 75,217,003 of NC_143511.1, read as the reverse complement.
ATTCCTTGGGGATTTAAATGAAATTAAATATGTGAAACACATTGTATAACATCTGGCAGGGAATTGTGTGATTCCCTCCCCTCTTTGACAAAGCACAATCTTTTTTTTTTATTACTTTTAAACAGGACTACTACAAAATCATTCTCTTTTTTTGTTTGAAGACTCTTGGCTTTTCTTCCTGTGTCTATCCATTATGCCCTCTCCCCTACACACACTTAGGGGCTACGTCCAGGATAAACAGTAAGGTAAGAAGCCTTAGGCATTTGTTCCACAGCTTAATTCTGTTTGGAAGTTAAGGGTAGAAGGATGGATGTTTAATGTTACGTGGTAGTTCCTTGATCCCATCTATCATAGCAGAATTTGGCCTTTCCCTCCATTTTCTTGCTAGGTATCATTAATCATCTGTCTTGGTGAAATTCTAGATCAAATCCAAGTATGTGAATTAAAACCCAAAGCATTATTTTGCCTCTGCCTTCTTGTATGCTTTCTTGCTAAGAATGACCTTTATTTTTGAAATATAGTAGTGTCTCCTTGTCTCAGGGGCACACATTCTAGGACCCTCAAATGAGGTCCTCAGATGTACAGAGTATCAGACACTCTATATGCTGTCTTCCCTGGAATGCATTCTCCTCCCTCTTCCCCCGCCAATCTTAGACTTGGTCTCAGAGCCTGAGCACTGTCCTTAGGTTTTCTCAAGGCTAGAGTTCTACCACTTGAGCCACAGCACCACTTCTGGCTTTTTTTCTATGTATGTGGTACCAAGGAATTGAACCAGGGTCTTCACACATGCTAGGCAAGCACTTTACCTCTAGGCCAAACTCTGGGCCCCTGGAACGCATTCTTATAGAGTGCAATTTATAAATGAGGCACAATAAGTGGTTAATCATAGTAATAAATGATGAAATAGAACACTTACAGAAATATACTGTTAAAAGTCTCTTTCACACACACATATACATTACTTGCTTATTTTGTATTTTTTTTTTATTGGTCATGGGACTTGACTCAGGACCTGGGTGCTGTCCTGAGCTCTTTTTTGTTTAATGCTAGCACTCTACCTCTTTGAGCCACAGCTCGACTTCTGAGTGGTTAATTGGAGATAAGAATCTCATGGGTACTTTTCCGCCCGGGCTGGCTTTGAACCTTGGTCCTTAGATCTCAGAAGCTAAGATTACAAATGTGAGCCATTGCCGCCCAGTAACATCACTTATTATTTTTTAATCTCCTCTATTTTTCTCAAGAAGGGTAAGTATTGTTAGATATGGCTCCTAACAACGGGTGAGGCAGAACAAATTTGTGTGCTTGTTGGTGCATCCCATATTGGATTTTCTAATAGAACTGATTGTTGACTTGAGAACATTCTTCATATATGCTGGGAACAAATCCTTTTGCAGAAAGTGATTAGCAAGTGCTTTCAACATTGTATGGTTTGTCTTTTTATTCTCTTCACAATATTTTTTATTAAAAGAGAAGGCACTTAAAGTTGACATTTTTTTCCTTGATAGATCATGGTTTTGGCTTCATAGAAAAATGAGTGGAATGAGATTATCATATTAAGTATAAATAGTGTGAGTCAGAAATCCATAACTTACAATTCTTTATTCAGCCTTAGATATGATTTTCCCATATGGGAAGGTTTCTTAAAGAAGCCTTATAGTTGCAAACTATACTTTTAAATAAAGGGTTCATACTGAGTTTTGTGAAAGATACGAAAAATCTTAAGACACAGTTACCAAATGTTCCAAAAAACCACTTGTAAAACGTTATCATTGTTGAATTGGTTTGTACTTTTCTTCCTAACATAAGTTAGATACATTTATGTAGCACTACTTTCCTAGTCTTACCTGTTCCACTGATTTGTGTATATTTGTCCATCCAACAATGCTATGATTTTACAACTATGGATTATTATGACTTAAAATCAGGCAGTGAAATGTGATCAATTTTATTATTGTTTTTCAAGTTATTTTAGTTTTTCTGTTGCCTTAACTTTCCATATGTATAGTTTGGAATCAGCTTGCCTATACAGAATTTCCTCCTGGAACTTCATAACCTGGGCATTAAATCAATGTGGGGAGAATTTACAGTTTTATTTTGTGATGCTCTCCACTTCATGAGCATAATATGCTTCTCTACTGCCATATTTTTACTTATTGCATAAGTATTTTGTATTTTTATTAGCTACTGATAGAGATCCTATATATCTTTTAGATTTATGTGTGAATTTTATAAATAGGCACTTACCCATAAAACTTTAGGTTTGGGGAACTTTTTTTCCAGTGACAAATTTTTTCTATTGAAGAATTTATTAACCTTGATTTTTTACATCATATTTCAAATGACATTTAACAAACAAGTATTCAAGAAGGGAATCTCTCTATATAATCACTGGCACTTAGATTTTAGCACATAATTAAAATTAGGCTAAGGGTTTATATGTCATAGGTACATATTAATCTATATAATAAAACATTCTGTCTATAGAGTCATAAATTTTTATGTCTATGTAGTTGTGTTTATATTTCCAATACCATGTCCTTAGCATTGGGTACACAAATATTGAGTCCTTGCTCTTGTACTGTTTGGATCTAATAGCCACATATTAAAGATACCATGAGCCCTTTGTTCCTTTGGTCTTGACTTGCCTCACTCAACATGATTTGCTCTAGATTCATCCACTTCCCTATGAATGCCATTATTTTATCTTGTCTATTGGCTATGTAGAATTCCAGTGTGTGTGTGTGTGTGTGTGTGTGTGTGTGTGTGTGTGTGTGTGTGTGTATGTGTGTGTGTGTGTGTGTGTATATATATCACATTTTTATCCATTCATCTGCAGTAGGGTATCTGGATTGTTTCTATTGCTTGACTATTGTGAATAGTGCGGAGATGAACATAGCTGAGCAGGTGTCCTTATCATATCTTGGGTTATGATGTTCAGGATAGATGCCCAGGAGTGGTATGGCGGGATTGTAGGGAAGGTCTATTTTCAGTTCTTAAGAAACCTCCACACTGCTTTCCAGAGTAGCTGAACTTGCTTACAATCCAACCAGCAGTGCAGTGACAAATTTTTACATTTAAAAACAAAATCAACCACAAGTAACCTTCCAAATAAACAACAAAAAAAGACCAAATAAAATTTACTGTGAATATACCCAGCAAATATCTGTATGTGCAATTAAATACTGTGTCTGTTACTGTGGCACAAACCTCAAGCAAACAATATACACTTTCTTTCAAATGTTTGGCCAAGTAGAGTTGGGAGGGTCTCCTCCTTTCCTCCTCCCCTGTGTCCTTACCATCCCATGATCCTGTTTCCTATTTTAGTCTTTACGAATATATTTATATGGACAGAATTAAGAAGAACAAAATTGATTTCCCCATTCTCTTATGTTCCCCATCTTATCTCCCCAAACCTCACAGAGTTAAAACTTAGGGAACTTTTATCAACATTTTGTTTTAACTGGGATTTTTAATAGTTCATCTCTAGAGTAGAAGAATATATCATTTTCTTTCAAATTGACTTTACATATAACAACCATGAACTCATCTAGTAGTTCCAGAAATGAAATTCTTTTTCCCTTTTTTAAATGTCTTCAATCAGCAAAGTCTTCGGGGGTGTGAAGATTTAATTGAACCAAATACCATCTTCATACATGTTCCTTTTAAAGAGCAAAGAAACAAGATTGAAATTCACAGGACAGAGAAAAAGGAAACATCTAGCTAGGATTGAGAGATGCATTTAACTACTATAGTACTTTTTATTCGGAGCAAATGACAAGAGAATGAATAAAGTTTGGACATCTGATTAAATAAAGCAATAAAAGGAAGTTTTCTAGCTCTTTCATGTTCACAGGAAACCAACATTCAATGAATTGGTTTCCACACTGAATTTTTTGAGAGGGCCAGCTATCATGTGACAAACACCAGAGCCAGCTATTCTCAATGCTTATTAATTCCAGAGTTAACACTATGTGGCTATGTATGGCTATCTATTCTGTTATACTTTTGTTCTTCTTATGTATAATAAAAATTTCATGTACAAGCTTTAAGAAAAGCTGGATGCTTATTACTGAGTAACTCTGAGTAAGATACTTGGCCTTCAAGGGTTAGTTTCCTTATCTGGAAAATTGGAATCATCTCAAATATTTCACTTTTATATGCACATTTTATAGATCTGCTTACTACAGTGAGATAGATACCATTGCCTCACATTTAAAAACAATGAACTCCTGGCCTACATGGCTGACCTTTCTGAAGTTTGCCAATGGTTGACTTTGATCAAAGAGTTGTTAGATACTAAAGACTATGAAAGGATAAAAAGTCCCAACTAGCAGAATAAAGACACACTAATGTATAGCAAGACCACAAAGGTGAGGTGAGAGGGGCATACAAAAATAGTCCGCAGCTAGTGTTCCAAAAATAAGATTGTCTTCTAGGAGTAGCTTATTGAATTACTGCAATTATAGAGTGAACATTATTGTTAGGATCATAAGAGAACTCCTTAGTGCTTCTGATAGAATGCATTATCAATAAGTAGATGTAATTGGATTTTTAATTTATTAAAAATGTCTACAAACTGAGCTATCAAAAAGTGGATTATTTCATTTTAATGGGTTTACTGTTGAACAGCCAGGCAACTAAAGATTTGGTACTCAGTTCTAGGCGCTTTGATTTTAAAGACCTTCAATCCAATGCCTCTGTGGTATTATTACTACCGACCAAACCAACAAGCCACCAGCATCCTTAACTGAGTGTTGTAATTGTCCTATCATGGTTGTCTTGTCTACTTTCCACCCCAACTTTAGAATTAAATACTCACTTACCCTAAATATTAATGCATCACAACAGTTTCTGTAACAAAGATTACTTTCTCATGGCTTTTGCAGGCATTGTATACGTTACACATTTCATATCCCACAGGAAAATGTTCATCTACTGACCACGCCTGTTCACAGTTCTATTGGTTTTGGTACAAAAGTATGGAGAAAAACTGGAGAGGAGAGGCAGCTAATTTGTAAACCAAGTTTCTGACCAGTCATTGTTTTCCTATCTGGCCCAATGAATATTCTAACCAGATATTTGGAAAGTTGTAGGACAAAGCAAGGAAGACTACTGTGATGACAAATATCTCTCTTTTTGTTTTTTTTTGACACCAAGACTTCAGAAAAGATAATTTCATTTTCCTTTATTCCTTCCACTTCAATCACTTTTCTTTTTCTCAGACATAAATCTATTTTTCTTTATTTTAGTTTACTAGCTACTATCTGTTCATAAGAACACATCCACACTTCCTGCCCCACACACTGGGCAAAGAAGACAGTTCCAACTGAGAAAGGCTTCTTCATATAGTCTCAGCCTTCTTTGCAAATACAATATTCAGGATGATTGGATGGTGCCTGTCAAGGTGCCAGGCTCATTAAACTAGAGTCTTTGAAGGTTAAGGCCTAGAAGTTGCAACGCATCCCAAATCTGCAAAGCTCTGGGTCAGGTATTGGGTCAATGAAGCTTTAATTTCAGGAAAGGTTGGTTTCAAACATCGACCTTACTTCTTATATCCTGTGATACTCTGGAAAAATTTCCATCATGGTCTGTCAATAAATGGGAGTAATAATACTACAAAATGTGATTGCACTAACTGGAGAAGATACCGAGGATAAAGCATTTCATACAGTATAAGGCACACCATACATTTTCAGTGCAGTCAGTAATGTTGCTGATGACAAATTCATATGTTGGCAAAACCCAACCCCATACAAAAGAAATAATACCATTTAGCTCCACTCATCACCTTCCCAGCCAATGGGTGGTTTTGCCTGTGATCTAAGAAACTCACAAGAAGCAATAAGACAATATCAAAGGGGAAGAGAAATAGGTCAGAGTGCTAGAGTTCAAGTCTGCCAAATAGGAGTCTGCCAAGATAGTGCCTGTAAGTTTGCTGTATTTCATATAGGAGCTGGTGGAGGTGGGGGGAGGGCAGAGAGAGAAAGAGAGCAAGTGAATGAGAAAAGATAATTTTTGGCAAGCTTCGAAGGAAGCTGATTTACAGGGCAATTACACATGACTCCCTCAGATCTCTGAAGGTTGCTTCTTGCCCATTTCTTTTCCTTGGCACATCTGAGAAGTAGAGTCCATGGACCACTGGGGTTTCTTTAAGGATTTTCAAGAAAGCTCGTGGAATTCTGAAATGGTAGGGTGTTAGGATAACGTATATCTAGACAGAAAATTTGACTCTGTATTGTACTAGCTGGCTAGACATGGGCAAATCACTAAACCTTTCATGACCTTACTTTCTGCATTTTTAAAAGAGGGTAATTTTTCCTCTTCATGTTAAGAGTATTAAAGGAGAGGACATATGAAAAACATTAGGCTGTAATAGTTACATGCTCTCCTTACTTTCATTTTACTTTTCCATTGGTCTACAGTTTGAAGATTTGTCTCATGCTTACAGATTTTTCCACCATAATCACAGGGATTCACCCTGCACCTTTCTCCTCTCACTTTCTCTCAGCTTGTCTATGTGTATACAGTGGTCTATTTAAACAAGGAGACTACAACATTAAATATTAATTTAGGTTTAGAATTCCACTGAACCACACTTCAAAAGGATCCAAAGGATTGACTTTGGATTAAGCTAAATTTTCCAAATGTGCCATGGCTTAAAAAAAAACCCGGATGAATCAATAATTGAAGAATATGGATAAAATGGAATGGATAGGTTTTCCTTAACTATTTGTCTGGTCTGGCTCTGTCTGAGCCATGAACTTTTGGACCTCTCTATAGCGATAAGCCACTATATTTTGTCTAGAATAAACATTTTTTAAAAAATATATATGAGTTTCATAATAAAACGAGCATAAAATACTCCTTTGTCCTGGTTAAGCATTTTCCTAGAGCATATAATACATTTAATGAGAATGGTGAATTTCCACAACGGTACCTGTAGAAAAATTTTTCCAAAGTTCTTGGTCTTAAGATTTTCCTAGTGGAATACCTATCTCCTAAAAAGATTGCAAGACCTTGGAAAATGCTGAGGTGACACAATAGATTTTCCAGTCAATACATATTGATAGCAGGGTGAAAGGGCGCAAGCATTCACGGTGAGCCACGAATGTTTAGGAAGCTTGCTTTCATTTTATCTCATGCTCAAGTCCCCCATGGTCAGAATCCAGTACATGTAACTTGTATGGTTATGATGAACATTAGATATGTTCTGGATAAGATCTAAGAGAAGTTCTTCTACAATATTCTTTAGAATTATTTATTTCATTACATTTATTATATTAATTCTTGTAGGTAAATGTGGAAGCAACAGTTCATCTTTCAAAAATGCCCAGGTTTTGCCTTCTTCCATTCTCTTTATGACTGCTGCTTTAAAAAATGTTTTCACATATGTACAATTAGGTAGTATATTCTATACATCCAAAGACCAAAAGAAAACAAAAACACCCCCAAATGTTCAGCATTAGGGATGTTCACTCAAACAAGACAAAACAAAATTCTCCACTGGGGATCTGAATATGATCATTATAGATAGTTTAGTATTGACATGAATATTCCTCATGGCTTTATCCCAGATCTGCAGCAGAGAGACTGGTCTACTTTGGGAAGCTGTTTTGCATTATAAATAAATGTAATATATTGCTGAGTGAAGAAAGCAAGTTGCAAAATAATAGCATATATATATTTGTGTATATTTATGTACCTACTATATGAATGTGCACATATGCATGTATAGATGTGAATAAATATGCACATATCTACTATATATAAAACAATATCACATATATATTGAGTATGTGCAGGTACATATGCACACACACACACACACACACACACACACACACACACATACCTTAACATCTAAGGATCCTTGATATGATCTCAGACCTAAATTGCCGATCATAATAAAAGATTTCTCCATGATTTTCTGCAACCTTACAGGGTTTTTCCTTTGTAACTGTCTTTATCTATGTTTTTACATATACTTTCCTAACTGTTTTTCCATCCCAATGTGGGATTCTGTTGTCTGGGTTCTAGCACTCAATTCAATTACCTTTATCTCCAATAAACCCTTGACATCAAACTTTTCTTATTTTGTTGACATCCCTGAAGACTGTGGCGTTATCACCGGACATGGGGGAATGAGCAGGGTGAGTGTCATGACATGTATGGCCTTTCCTCTTTCCTCTTCCTTCTCTAAGAGTCATAGTCTAACTCCTATGTCTTTTTTATTTATGCCAAAGTGTTCTAGCCACGCCAAGGGCTTCTCTTCCTTAAGAGATAGTTTTCATATTTATCTCCAAATAGATGCCTTTTATGCAATAAATTCCCATTTAACAGTTTCCCCTAATTATAGTCGTAAATTTGCAGACAAAGGAGTGCAGAAGTATGCATCGCTCCATCAATAATCATGACGCCTGGGCTATGAACTTCTAGATACGTGCTTCACTAAGGGACTTTTACACATCCAAGAATATGCTTAACTTTCTAAAAGTATAAAATTTTTGTTTGCAACCAAATTAATTAAGGAGAGACAGAGTCCCACTTCACTAACATGACAAATGGGAAACTGGGACGATTGGGTAAAAAATGACATAAAATGAAAGCCTAATCACGAGAGGACTTGACTCTTTTCCAGCTGATAGACTCTTGTGCCAAATGTTTAGGGAGATATTCACCTGAATCTTCTTGGGAAATCTTTTAGTAGAGTTATTAGGGTGACCCTGAAACAGCATTTCTATATTAAGCAGCTGCTATATCTTGAAACTCAAAGATCTACAATTTAGTCATGAGACAAGCATGTTGTTCAAATAAAGTCCCAGCTGATACTGTGGTTATACACCTGCAAGTGAGAAAAAGCATGTGGAGGTGCTTGTCAGCAACCATCCATTATGCTAAATAGTTGGGGAAAACACTGGATACCTGGCTGCTGAGATAATAATATGGATGGTATTTGAACATTTTAGGGCTTTCTTCTCTTTTCTTAGGCTAGAAATCCAATACTTCTCTTTCTTCTGAGAAGTTTCCTTAGAAAATGTTGCTGATTGGTGGCCCTGAGGGTGTTAAGTAGCCATGTTTCTTGGAGGCCTAAGAAGTATAGAAGGATGCTATTTCACTATGCATTTTTCTTTGGTCCCAGGGGCTTTTGAGGTATCAGAAAAGGTCTAAAAATCAGATTCAAAATCATACTCATCATAGCAATAGCTAAAATTTCAGGGCACTATAGTGAAGACATCAGTAAATAAATTGTCCTGCAAAGGCTGACTCAATCCTTTCCATAGTCCACAAAGTAGCTGCATCTTCCAAGGCTTTGTTCATGGATGAAGAAAATGAGGTTCAGCATGGCCAATCAGTCCAAGGAGAGTGAGCACAATAAGAGCTGTTTGCTTTACTTGTATCAACTATGAAGTTCTGGAATTCAAAGGTTACTCAAAGTGAATCCCACCTCCATTGTTTGACAGATGGTTAGTACTCTAGCTGTGAAGCGGCCAGTGAAGTCCATTCACTCTGTCTCCTGATGCCTTTGTGTAATAATGAGTCCAAAAGGAGAGTGCTACTCCCCATTCTTTCTCCCTCCTTTGGCACTGCCAACACGACATCCCTGTGGGTCAGCAATGAAAATCACATTTTTTTCCATGTGATTTATGCATGAAAACACAACTTGCATTTGTTTTCTCAGAAGGTAAACTTTTTCCTAATAAGAGGAGCCTTCATCTTCTAGGAACAAACTCTCATCTTTCCCCAAGTGGCCCAAACAGAACAGACAAGAAGAGTGCTGGCTCAGGGGGCATTGAAGTTGGGAATAAGTAACTGATGTCATATTCTGAAAAGCCCATTAACATCTATTGAATTATTCAATTCCTTCCTTGCTCCTTCACAGAGTGATGCTTTCCATGCTTCCATTCACTTCTTTCCAACTCTCCCATCTTAAAGATGAAAGTCACATTTTATAAGCTTTCCTGAGTAGCTGGTCCCATTTTATTTCATTCCAACACAGCCACTGGGATAAGATAGGAAAACTCTGGTGTCAGGGAGTGTGCAAATTCCAACTTTCCCATCACGAAATCCGCAAATTTGAGCTCTATAAATTTAAGCATGCTACTTCACCTAATTTTTTTGCTCCTTCATTTTACAAATGAACTAATGTCACCATAACTAACGAGAATATTAAGCAGAAAAAGCAGCATCAGAAATTTGCTTATCAATGAAGAAATACAATATACATGTGTGTATGTTTATATGTATTATGTTGTAAGTATGTATGTACACATGTATCTCTCTACCCATCTAGCTATCTATTTATCATATATCTATCTTCTCATCTATATATCTATATCTCACTGTTACAACACTGAAACACTAGAGGTAGTGTCAGCATTTATAATGTGCTTGTCTTTAACTTTGGGTAGTTCCAATGTATTTAAAATCTTTCTAAAGTTTATAACACGCATAAAACTGACTTCAAAAAAGTTAGATTGAAAAAGATGAAGAGATGATTCCCCTGCACATCTTCATCATGTTTGTATATTTACTATTAAAAACCCTTGTCTTATAACGATACAGGGACCAATAACTCAATTTTGTGTCTCCTAGATACCCTTGGATATCAACCTTTGCCTAAGTTATCATTCCCTCTAGATCATAGTAATCCATGCACTGAAGGGGCATCTCACATTTCAAAATAAGCTTCTGGGATAAAAGAATTTTCCTGCTACTTGGTACATAAAGGGAAAAATGTTCTATATCAATGGCAGTGTAGAGTGAATAACAGGAACATGCATGTGATGATTAGACAGGGAAGGATTGTGAAATGGACTAACATGACTAATTCTTACCTCATTCATATTTATGAGCAATAATCATAATAATAATAGCCTTCATAATGGCTCTAACCTGTCAAAACTTTATCTGTATGATCCTTGTATTTAATCTTCCTATTAAAGCCTAATTCCTACTTCTGAGGAATGAAGAAATGGAGGATCAAATGCATTATGCAATTTACCCAAGATCCCTAAATGAGCAAAGGCTAAAGACTTAGTCAGAAGCCAGTTTGCCTACATCCAAGTAGTCTCAAACAACACATCAGGGTTTCTTTTTAGATGAATAGGCTGCAAATGACTTCCATATTTACACTGGGAACATAGTACACACTTAGTTTCTAGTAAGTATTTTCTTGCTTTTGTTTAGCATTGCTATACAAAAATCTCCAAAGTGAGAGAAAACTAAGACTATTCTGACTGGATGATAAAGAAGATAGATCCCTTGCCAGCCTATAAAACCATAAGTCTTGAGACCTATTTTTTCATCTTGAACATTAATATTGGAACAAACCATGAAACTTTCCATGCCTCTGCAGTAAAGCCTATGCGTGAGGATGATTGTAACCTGCCTTCTACATCTTACCGGGTGGTTCCTCATATGAGATGTGAGAAAAATAGTTGGCAACAAAAAAGACATTTCTGTTATCAATGCTTTTTATGACCAAGATAAGACTTTAAGATCTCTGTCTGTCTCTGTCTCTTCATCCCTCTGTCTCTCTCTGTCTCTGTCTCTGTCTCTCTCTCTCTTTGAAACATAGCAGTGGAAACCTCACATAAATAAAATTCTGGCAGGATTATGGGCAGAGGCATGAGTGGAGGGGAGTAGAAGGCATGTATGTGGGTGAAGCAGATGAGTAATATGGGCGGTGGGATCCATGGGAAGTGTTACAGGAGTTTGTGGGAGGCTAACTACAATCCAGAATAACAAGTCTGTGGGGTGAACTGGAGGTGAGACAGGTGAGAGATGTAGTGGGTTTAGGGGATAAGTTAAAGATTGGAAGCACTGACTCATCATCTTGTAGCTCCATCTCCAAGTCCAGAGAACTAAAAAAAAGATCCATTTACTAAATATTGTATGATACACCTACTAAGTACAGGGACCAGGAATGGCAGCGATGAAGAGAATAGTAATAAGAATAAAATGGACAGTACTTTAGAAAGTACTTTAGAAAGCAGAGCTCCAAATACATTCAGTATTTGATGAATACTAGTTATGATATTAGTATTCCTTGGATATTCAAGAAATGTGAACTATAGAAATTGGTGAAATATAATTCCTGACTTCAAGAAGCTAACTTTCAGTCTGACCAGACCAGAGTAGGACAGGAAAGAAGTGAAAGACACAAAAGAATCAGAACCCCTGTGTAAGTACTTAAAGATTATTTACAAAGATGAATTATGATGGATTGTGACTGATGTGTATCTAGAATATTCCACTCATGTCTGTATTCAGACCGTTTGCAAATTCCACACAATAGTTTCCCCTACCAATGAGGAAATCCTTGAATCTTAGCAAGCCCCAGAACTCCACTCTTCCAATGAATTAAGGTGGAAGGGATTTTGCACCAGTTTGGAGATAAGACACAAGAGATCTTGTACACTTTTTTTCTTTCTCTTATTTTTCCATCTACCAGAAGAAAAAAATTCTCATGTTAGCTAATTGATGAAAAACACAAGACCAAGTCACTCTTGTTTCCCAACCAGATGGGCAGTTGCCAAACAATGAATGAGATCAACCTAGCCTGCTCAACTCCAGTTGACCTACTAAACTGCAAACACATGTATGAGTCCTACTGAGATCAGGACTTCCCATCAGACCTGAAGGCATGTGGGTAATGAGACATTGTTTTGGCTTTAAGTAACTAAGATGTTGAATGATTTTGGTATTCAGTCATAGACAACTAATACCAGAACCTAATGGTATTTACTTCCTCTGATCATCACACGGGAGCGAGGTTTTATATCACGTGGACCCTGTTTTGCAGGTGAGAGAAGGATGATTTGATGAAGTGAGAAGAAATTCACCTATTGTCACAGAACTAGAAGTGGTAGAGTCAAGACTGACTCCAAATATATAACTGACTCAAAATCTTATAACTTTATACTATGTCATATTATAATATGGAGCATAGGTTGATCCAAGAGCTGCCTTTGAAACAAGGGATTGAAAGTAGGGGAAGACAGCAGAATGGTCTATCTCGGGATGGGGATCCATACAAGGACACACCAATGTTTGAATAAGAAAACAACAAGAATGCAACTCGTAAAGGTCAAGCAGGATGATTCTTGCCTAACATCCACCAAGAGTGAGAAGAAGAAAAAGATAATCACCAAGCAGAAAATATAGGAGAGGTTTCAGGGAGTAAAAGTGGCATAGGTAAGGGCTGAAGACACAATGAATCATAGATGTGACTTTATATGGAAAATAAGAGAGATAGCTTACAATTGGAATATTATAGCAAAACACAGGCCAGCAGAGAATTCTGGGAATACCCTCTGACTTCCCTTTCTCTCAAGGAGAAAGGTATTTGAAGGAGAAGCCTGGAAGACAGTATTTCAGTTACACAAGTATATAGGAATGAATAACTGTACTCCATAAACTATATACCTTCCCTGATATCTTTTCCACCATTGTCAATGATATTTCTTTGTACTCCAGGTTGAATTTGAAGCTTTGTATTGGTTAGGCAAGTATGTTGCCACATGAATTATGATCCCAGTTATTTTAGATTTCATTACTCTTCAAGTAGAATATTGTTTCCCCTAGGTCAGTTTGAACTATAGTCCTCTTATTCCTGATTCTTACCTAGCTGGTATGGCAGACATACATCACCACATTCAGCTTCTTATTGGTCAAGATGGGGGTAACACTAATTCTTTCCCTAGACTGCCTTGAACCATGATTTTTCCTGTATCCAGTTCTGAAGCAATTATGATTAAAGACATGAGCCAATCTGTCTACTTTAATAATCTTTCTTTTCCTATTTAGAAATAGGGATTCCTGAAAGTTACTGTTGCTCACTAAATAATTCTGACTCCATGGCAGGATAACACTTCTGTGCCTATGGTAGAATCACAGTTCCAGTCTCTCTTCTGGTCAAGTGGAACAATAGGTTGTAAAAACAAATAGTATGAGTCTTTTCCATTCCAATATAAATTAGCTTAATTCCCTAAGTAATGGAAATTCATCGATAACTACCACTGAAAGCAATAAACGATCTGCAATTTGAAGCCAACCAAATGTTTCGGATTTGTTATTACTGGAGCAAAACCCAGTCTGTACAGATTAAGGAATCATCTTCTCAATGATCCAGAAAAGAAGCATTGACAGTGTGTTCTCTATATAACCAACCGACAGCCTAAACTGTTGAAAGTTTTCTGTCATCCATAAGCTCTTTGAAACATTGCCTGCCTTTATTATCAGCCTAAAAGATCCCAAGAGAACCTCTGGAACTACTAGAATATATTATCATAGACTCTATCTTTGGCAAACCCATCTATTTGTTGTTTTTTGTTTTTTTGGGGGGTGGGAGGTCGGTCATGGGGCCTGAGCTCTGAACCTGGGCACTGTCCCTGACTCTTCATCTCAAGGCTACCACCTTACCCCTTGAGCCACAGGGCCACTTCTGGTTTTCTGGTGTTTAATTGTAGATAAGAGTCTCACGGACTTTCTTGCCAGGGTTAGCTTTGAACTGCCACCCTCAGATCTCAGTCTCCTGAGTAACTAGGATTACAGGGTGTGAGACACCCAGCCCATCTATTCTTTGAGTTTCAAATATCAGAAATATGTGGCCCTTTTCAAAATGTGCAATTCCTAAATATTGCCACATAGAATTTTATTGTGTATATGAAATGCACAATAAAATCCAGTCATGATCATTTTAAAATTCAGTGTACACCCTTTAATTATTTATGTATGTTTCTTAACCCCTTAAGCCTCTATGTTGTTCCCATATTTATATTTAATTAAATTTTGGTATAAATTTATTTTATTTTCTTTTTGCCAATCCTGGGGCTTGAAATAGGGCCTCAGCACTGTTCTTGAGCTTTCTCCCCCCACCAAAGAAAACTTTCTACCATTGGAGTCACAATATGACTCCAGAGCTTCTTGCATGCTAAGCAAGTACTCTACCACTAGGCCATACTCCCAGCCCCTCTGTATAAATTTCTGTGTAATTAATTTCTGAAGTTAGAAAAGTCATCCAATTCATCAAAATGTATGTCTATACCAAGCACAAACACTGGCCCATAATTGGTGCTTAATAATCTGTCTTACCTGACTGACACCTGGAAATCAACTGAGAATACTAAACAAGTTAATTCTGTCCTTTGCTGTATGGCATGCAGAGCGAAAACACACAAGCTTCAGAGACAGTTAAAATGTGGCCCTTCATTCTTGCTTTATGTCTTACAAATCTGGCTTGTTTATTTACCTCTATGATGTTTTGTAAAATGACGCTAAAGCATTAACATATAATATTGTAAGTACTAAAAAAGTATACATTGCAGTCTCATCAATGATATACAAGTGTTCAAAACTGAGTCTTCAACTTTTTCTTTTGATAAAGGAAATATTAATATTTAAGTATGGCTGGTAAAATATGAGTTAATTTTCTAAACAAAAAGTAAAAGCCCTATGAAGCTTATCTTTAAGTTGTCTTAGAAAAGCAAGCCTTACTATGATCAAGGGCAGATTATGGTTTGGATTTTTTTTAAAAATAATTCTGGTTCCATCCTCATCCTTCTAATTCTCCTCAGTGTAGAGGCATTGTCTCTGGTTGCCATGGATCATTTACCTCCATGGTTGTAACCATGACCTTGATCTTTGCACTCAATCATTCTAGACACTGCTCCTGGCCAGATCTTCTAAAATGATCGAAGTCCCCTTCCTGCTTGTGAGAAAACTTCAGTGGTTCTCCACTGTGTTAGAACTGAACAATCTCCCTTCTTGGTTTGCCCTGCCAGAAGGGACTTGACAATGAGCCTCATTTTACTACTTTCATTTTATCTCTTGCCCCTTCAATTCAATTCACACATCAGCTACATTGAATGGCAGTGTTTGTGCAAGAAGTACATATCACCAAACTGTGCCTCTGTTTTACTACTATATCAGTTACCATACACCAGTTCTTCATAGAATTAACTTCAACATGTCCTTCAAGGTTTGGCTAATGTATTTTTTTCCCAGAAAAATCTTCCCTAGCTTCATTCCCATGGCATCTTATGACATTCCAACATACTTTGTGTATCTGATCAGAACATTTATCAGGTGACTGGTTTCTTTCTCAGATTAGAAATTCCAAGTGGGCAGGTACTGTACTTGGACTTATAGGAACTCAGTGGAATGATGCAATTCCTTTTGTCCTTTTTTTGATGTAATTCTTATTTTGGGGGGCCACTTCCACACAATTTTTCCAAACTAAAGTTAAATGTTATATATAACTAATTACTTTTAGGGGAATGGGCAGACATCACCTCTATTCATATAATACTGATTATCCTAGAATTTTTTTTCTTGTAGAGAGTGTGTGTGTGTGTCTCTCTCTCTTTTTGGTAGAAGTGACAAGTAATTAGTTCCGTTCAATAAGATGTTACTATCATTCGTAAGCTGAGCATTGGCTGGCCATTCGGAGACCCTCCAGAGATTTTCATCAAACACAGAGACATGCAACATTAATGTCGTTGGCTTCTCCATGAGCTGTATCCCATTTGGGACATATGAATAGAAAATAAACTTGTGGTGTTCAATAACTGAGCTTCTAAGGCTATTTATATTGCAGTATATCCACCCTGATTGTTATCGAGGACATGGAGAAAATGTGAATTCATACTCTGGATAAGTACAGAAGAAGAGAGAAATGATGATTGTAATAGAGTCTGTTTTGCTGCCAAGGACAACCCTGAGAGTTTATGTTGCAGCTAGCTGCCTTTGGCTAACAGTGAGTAGATCTTGACCGGACTCAGAAGAGCCCAGGTTGTGGCACCCGTGGAAGGTGATTTCCATGTGTGATCATCTACAGTTAGGTCTGTGGAAAAATATTTTTTTTCTCTTGGTCATGGGACTTGAACTGTGGGGCCTGGATGCTGTCCCTGAGCTCTTCAGCTCAAGGCTACCACCCTACCCCTTGAGCCACAGCGCCACTTTTGGTTTTCGGTTTTCTGCTGTTTAATTGGAGATAAGTGTCTCACAGACTTTAGTGCCCAGGTGGACTTTGAACAGTGATCCTCAGATCTTAGCCTCCTGAGTAGCTAGGATTACAGGTATGAGCCACCTTGCCTGGCTGAAATATGGTTTCAAAGTGGCAATATTACTGGATTATTTTGCATATTGTGAGTCATTCTGGAGCTCTCTTCTATTTTGGACCAATATGTGAAAAACATCTTTATCCAGGTTTCCATGGTATGGTTTCCATGTAACCAGAAAGCCAATCTACTCAGCCTGGTGTTTGTACCTAGGACTTAGTACTTAGTGTTTTATGTCTGGGAGCACTCTCCTACTACAAAAACTGCTTGGTCTAGGCAGATATTCTCTTCAGCTCTATCTCAGTGATGGTCTGAAGCACTACTTTCTTGAGGAGTCTTGATTTAAAATCTCTTTGCATAGATAAAGTGTGGGACTGGGACTTATATCATTCCAATAGGAAGAAAAGAAGAAAAATAATAAAAGCAGGATGAGGGTAAATGTACTCATTGGGAAAAAGTGTCTTTGGACCAGATACAATACTAGATGTTCCTCTGGGACTATGCCAACCTCACGTCTCAATAATCATATTAGATAAGGACCTCCCTGCCCTTTTTTTTAACCCAATCTTATTAACAAAATATACAAGTCTCAGAGAGTTTTATTACCCTTCCAAATGTTACACAGTAAAACAACAGTGGAACCAGGATAAAAATTGAGCAATCTTATGTCAGAACTGTAGAATATAACCTGTAGAATATACTGCAAAATATAAACTTCACTGAATAGTTTTCTCAAAGAATAAGAAAATCCATTTGGTCTCTCCTTTGCATTGTGCATGATGTTCATGGGAAATTCAATTTCAAAGAGAAGAACTAACTTGTTAGACAGTCCCAGGTGTTTGAGAGTTTCTTGCGCTGGGCTGCCTTCTCAGGAATCTCCTTGTCTTCATCTCCCTTTATTGATCTGTCAGGAAGTTGCCAAATTCTTCTTTGTGGGCCAGCCTCCAGACAATTTTTCCAAATAAAAATACTTGTGCTTCTTTGGAAACCTTTTTTTTTTATAAAAAAATTATTTCACACAACAAGCTCAGTGTGACTCTGCTTACTTACCAGGAGTCTGGTATCTCTGAAATCATGGGGATAGAGCATGTTAGTAACATTGAGAGAGTAATAAAAAAGAAACAAGTGAGCTAGAACTCATCCAAGACTCCCCAAAGCTTGGTGTTTCATGCTTTGCATCAAATATCTTAATCACTTCAGCATGAATAGGTAGCTATCATTCTCCTCACTTTCCAGATTCAATAAGAAGGATTTAGGGAAAGTGAACATGCAGGTTTCAAACTCCAGGTTTGATGTCTCCAATGTCAATATCCAATCCATCCCACTAGACTAGAAGAGAATATTTTCAGAGATAGGAGGAGTAGAATAATTTCAAAAAATGATGAGGTACTGGGGCCCCGATTGTCAGCAACATGGCTGGTTAGATTGAAAGTGCAATTTCTGGATCCCATCACAGACATACTGATTTGAGGTACCCCAGGGCTACATTGCAGTGGACATCATCATAAACATCCATTGATGCTTCTATCTGACCATCATTTTTGTGTAAGGAATAGTGCACAGAAAGCAGTTGATTTTGTGTTATACATTCCCAACACTGATGGTGGGAGCCAGAGAAAGAAGACAATGTGCACATGGCAGGTGTGTGTGTGTGTGTGTGTGTGTGTGTGTGTGTGTGTGTGTGTGTGCTTAATGTGCAAGTGTTTCCATGTGTATCAGTGATCACGAACAAGCATATGCACATGTATGTGAGAAAAGAAAATCTGTTCTATCACTTCATTCAAGTATGTTTATGCTAATGTCAGTTCCTGCAAGAGATGACTTGAATCTATCATTGTTTTTCATTTCTTTCCCCTGATTTACTTTTTATCTTGCCTTCATCTTGTCTACTTGTTGCTTATATTACTTCTTGGTAAATATACATATTGTCTGTCTCATGTGTAAGAATTGTAGCTCCATTCAGAATTATACTTCCCTGATTTCCCTTGAGAAAATTGTCCAGACAATCTTCTACTTAGAGGTGTCATTGAGTCTTACACATATGTTTGATCTCTTCCATCAGATTGCCTGAATTAAAACTGCTCCCAAATCTAGTTATATCTAGAATCAGAGAGATCTTAATCTGATATAAATAATGACTTTTGGGGCCAGGAGCATAGCTTAGTGGTAGACCGCTCACCTAGTATGCATGAAGCCCTGGTTCTATTCCTCAGTACCACATACACAGGAAAAGCCAGAAGTGGCACCATGGTTCAAATGGCAGAGCACTAGTCTTGAGCAAAAAGTGTCTGAGAATAGTGCCCAGGCCCTGAGTTCAAGCCCGAGGACAATAATGACATTCGCAGGCATCTATACAGATACACACATATTGTACATAATTACCCACATAAATGCATAGATAAAGTATATATATACATATATTAAGTATATTTGGTGTTAAAATATATTTAAAACATGTAAAGCAATACAACCTAGAGGCTGTCACCTCAAACATCCAGCTTTGCACTTTAGTCCCAATTTTCATCATATCAATGGTTTGGGATAATGTATTTTTTTTTTTTTGGTTGGTCATGGGGCTTTGACTCTGGGCCTGGGCATTGCCTCGGAGCTTTTCAGCTCAAGGCTAACACTTTGAACCACAGTGCCACCTTCAAGTGTTGTAAAATTTTAAATGTCATTTTTTTCATATCTATGCATTTTTTTCACATCTGGCACCTGCCAGGTTATTAGATTCTTATGTGTGTGCATGCGCGCGCATGTGTGTGTGTGCGTGTGTGTGTGTGTGTGTGTATGAGGGGGCATATTAAAATAAATAATGCATGTTTAGAATATCTGGCAGAAAGTAGATATTGAATAATTGTTTGCATTTGCATATAATTTCTATCAGAGTCTGAAAAAATAGACCATCTGGGATAATTTATTTTGCCAATACAAACAAGAACCATGACATAAGAAGTTTACTAATTTTTCAAAGAATTCTACAAACAGAAAATTTGATTCCTTACTAGGTTGTACCTGATAACACTGACATCTTTTTCTAGATGGAAATGCTAACTTACTGAGAAAAGATTGTTGAGATTGATTTTTCAGGGTTTGTATATTTTTAACTGGGCAATGCATTCTCATATGTACTATCTGTTTTTTAGTTAAGTTTTTTAGAAAACTCTTTTAGGGTCTTCTTGAATTCCTGTCAGTCTGTATTTGGCCACTGAAATATCACCAGCCTTATGTGCTGAAATTTTCTGCTACTGAGCGTTCACATCTAACATATTCTATTTGAATCTGTTCATAATAAAACAGGTAATATTTTAGAATTAGTCTCTGATAAAGAGAGACACTATTTCTTCCATTAAACTTTCAAATGCTGTCTTATTTATCACTCACAAAACATTTGGGAGAAGATCTTGTTATCTCTATTTCAATTATGAGGAAATGAATGCTTAGGATGGAAGGAGCTCGTTAAAAACCACAGAGCTGGTAAGTGCTTGGAATCTGGTCATGTATTACTCTAAATTTCATAGTGAAAGGTTTTTATTCCTGTTTTAATCCTTTTCATTAATGTTTCCCTAGATTGAGGAAGTCTCCCTTATTGAATACTATGTGTGATAAAGATGATTTTTCTTTCTTTTTTTTTTTTTTTTTTTTTACTTTTTTTGGTGCTGCTTGTGGGGCTTAAATTCAGGGCCTAAGCACTGTCCTTGGACTTCTTTCAAGGCCAGAGCTCTACGCTTGAGCCTCAGCACCACTTCCAGCTTTTTTTTTTTTTCTATGTTTGTGGTGCTGAGGAATCGAACCTGGGTCTTTGTGCATGCTAGGCAAGCACTCTACCTCTAGGCCAAACTCCTGGCCCTGATTTTTCAATTTTATCATCAAAGTCTAAAGGAGGTACTTACTAGGGGGGCTTATTTCTTGAATTATATAATTCAAATGTAGAAACCCCTACAGAGGATGTATATTGATTGGTGAGCTGTTTAAATGGTGACACATTTGTGACCACCACCCAATTCAAAAAACAAAGTCTAGTTCCTTACCCTAGAAATCTTATCATGTGTATGGTCCCCAATCAACTCTCTTCACCAATTGCTTCCAAATCTGATTAGTAACTTCATCTGTTCACATACTCCTGTTTCTTTATTGTTTTTATCATAATTTGGTCATTGATTATTTTTAGAATAATCAGTCTTTTAATCTAGAGAAGGTGTCTACCTTTGCATTTCTTTATTTTTCACCCGTGGGCAAACCTCATGATGTTTGGGGAATCTTCAACCACACACTAGACCTTCTTTGTCACTCCTTCACAGCCTAGAATATGCTCGCTTGTCTTCTCTGTTGCCTACAGCACCAGACTCAGCCTATCAATCCACTGGATGACAATGAAAATCACCACAAGGGTCTCCATTAACAAGTGCATTTTGACTGTTGACCTGCTTTCTGAAGTCCACAGCTATAATGCCCACATCCTTCCATGTACTGAGGAGGGAGTGATAATGTGTGGCTCTGATTTTATTCCTATTTGAGTACTATTATAAGGAGTTATTTTTCATGAACTATTATTTGGCTATAGTTACTATAGGAAGAATGCACCAAATGCTTGATTTTTTTCTTCTTTACTAGTTTTCAAAGTGTTGAGTTGATTTTAATCACATCTTACTACAAAGCTAACCAGCAAAGTCTATTTTGCCTGGATCTGACTATGCTTAGCTGCCATCATCCAGTGTTTAAATATTTGAAAAAATAAAGGCTGTTAAAGAAAACAGAACATTAAAGTTTATACGCATACACATATAAGTGTGTGGGGACATGTATGTTTTGAGACACAGCAATCAACTAAAAGCCACATGCAGATCTTTGGGAATTCAATAAGTATAGATTATAGATATTTACCTCCTCCAAAATAGCCATGTTTTGCAAAGGATGACATCTTCAGTATTGATGAAGAAACATTTAAGGAAAATGTGAACAGGATTTTACAGGATACGTAATGATAGTGCATACATTTTGTTCTCATCTTTTCCTTTTAATCTATTCTCCTCCTTATCATCCTCTTAAGGGTGGGGTGTAGAAAACTTACTTGAGGTTTACCTGGGGTTTGGTCTAATATATATCCCCAAATAATAGGAGAAGGGGTGCAATGTCTTCTATGGGGTATTAAGTTAACCAAACTCATCACTGTGTGGTTCTAATCAACAGAGGCAAGGAAGAAATGGATGATTTGCTTGATTTGTCACGTAGGTAGCCTGAAGGGTCTTACAGAATCCAGGTCTCCCTGAGGTCAATAGATATGGAGGTTTCATATGGAAATTGACAGGTAGATATACATATTTCTCTTTTGCTTCACAAATCCTTTCATCTTTTCCATTTCAAGGTTATTTGATGAAGGAGGTTGACTGTAGCAGTATATTAGGAATGGTAAGAAATTTAGAGTCAAGGAGGTTGTGTTTCAAAGCCTATATTTCATTTCAGGCCTTGGTAAGTTTGGGGAAAATTCTTAAGCAACAAAAAATAAACATGCCCATCTGTTCACAGAGATGCCCTAACAGGCTCTAACTAAAGATCTATAAGGTAGCATTGAGCTCCAGGAATATGCTTCAAACATCATTTTCCTGCATTTGAGCATCCAGCTTCCACGAAAGCTTAGAAATACCTTCCCATTCACGCACTCCCCACCCCATATCAAAAGTCAGTAGAAATGAGAGGATTTACATCAGGAAGCCTCTAAAGCAGTATTTTAGAGTAAGATTATTAAGCAATTGAACCAAAAACTTTCTTTTTTTTTCCAGAAAGAGAAGGTAGTGAGTGGGGATTTTCTTAGGAGGCTATGAAAGCAGAAGCAAGGGAACCCAAACATTGGTATAATCTGCATCACGTTGGAACAAAGAGGTGACACATAAGTCTCATCCTGGTATCAGAAGGTAGAGACTGTTGTGGATGGGCATATGATGAAGAGGTGACAGAAACCGAAGAGCTTGGCTAGAAGATAGGTAAAAGCTTTTGAGGTGACCTTGAGAAATGGTGGCTGAGTTCTCAATAGGTAATGACACATCTCTCTATAAGCATATGATGTGTTAAAAAAAATCAAAATGGGTGTCAGTGACTACAATTTGAGGAGAGAGTCCTCAAAAAATACACGAGTAGAACAAAAACACCATAGAAGAAAGAATATTTTGAGGAAGATTCATTATGCTTGAACAAAGCTGTTTGTTTTTATTTTTAAAATTAGTACTAAAGCCTCATGATCCAGCTTTTCTCTAGCAAATAACATCCCACTGGAAAACACCAGGGACTTTTTGGTCTGCATGTTGGGTTCCATCTGCTGCTGTTTCTCAGTGGCAAATGGCACCCATATTTTCCTTGTGGAGCTATTTTGATTTCCTGATAGGTTCATAGTCAGAAGCATATTTTTTTGGCGTCTTGGACTTCATAAAGGGGCAATTCCAAGTAATTCTAAATACTTGAAATCGAATTGATGTACTCAGAAACAGTTGCAAAGTTATGGCTGAGAGGAGATACAAATGGAAAAGACATCTTTTGAAAGGCTGGAGATCTTGTAGTAAAGGAGAGATCATATGTCTCTGGAGGAGAGCATCATGGGAAAGACAAAGGGGTGAGAAGCCAGTGCATCTGTCTTTGAGGTCAGTGACAGGCTGCTTGTGTGGCCACTCAAAAACACATAGGTTTAGAGATGTGAAACCTTAACTTAAACCTCTGCCTTTCTCACTTGATTACTTACAAAGGTCTCAATCTTGGTCTGAATTCCTTAACTTTTTTGTTCAAAGCTAACATTCTCCTGCTTAAGCCACAGCTCCATTTCTGACCTTTTTTTTTGGTGGTTGATTAGAAATGTCTCATTAACTTTACTTCCTAGGCTGGCTTTTAACTTCAATCCTCAGATCTCAGCTTCCCGAGTACCTGGAGTTACAGGTGTGATCCATCCACACAGGACTTAAATGAATCTGAATTACCAGCACAGACAGATGGATTCAGAGGAAAGCTCATTTGCATGATGAGACTGGGCAGAGGACAGGAGAATCAGTCAAGAAATGCATGGAGACAGTACCCTCTTAAGGCCCAGAACTTAATATAGCCATATAAATAATGTAAAAAAAGGATATCATCTTTAGAAATAGATTCACAGCAGCTTTGCATTATGGGAAAAATAGCAAGGGGCCAAGATAAGGAAACCATGTGTGTTATGGTCTTTTTCCTTTAAAGGTTTTGGTCTAACGGAGAAGATAGAGCTAATGCTTGTGTAATACTCAGGAAAGCTGACATAATTAAGATGTAGAAGAGAATGTGAGTTGATTTTCAAAAGATTGGGCCCTATTATAAAAGATTCTGTATCTGAACTTTTCCTTTTCTACTCACTTGATGGATATGTGGACTTTGAGTGAATTGTTTCACTGAGTCCCAATTTCCTCCTTTTAAAAGGGATATTTTAAGAATTAACTGTATCAAAAACAAGAAAGCAAAAATGACAGAATCCTCTTGTTTCCATTTCTTGGACTTCATTTTGATAAGCATCATTTTATATGATAGTATGCACATAGTTATTGAGCCCTTGTGATCCTCTCCTAAGAATATCCTCCTTCAGTCTAGTAATGTGAATGTTTCATGTCCGAGAGTAATTTTTTTTTAACTAGCCATTTTGTTTACATGTAGATATATAGGCATATCCTAATTATTACAAATGAGAGAAACAATGCAAGCTATTTTCTTTGAGTCTGGCTTACTTCACTTAATATAATTTTTCTAAGTCTTTCAACTTCCTTACTTGACTTATATAACTGCTACCTTTCTGTACATTGCTTATAGCATGATACTAAATAATTTTTAAAAAGAATTAGATATGTCATAGAGCTATAAAATGTAAATAAATTTTGTACATACACATATATAAATTTTAGCTTAAAGAGTTCTTTCTTCTTTCTTCTTTGTTTTATTCTCTGTTATCACTGTTGGGGATTTAGGCACCCTTCTCTTATATATGCTTATCTGATTTGGGGATGGGAAAGGGAATTATAAAAATGGTGAGAAAAAAGACAAAGGGTAAACCAATGTAACAGGCATACTCATAAGACACTATGTTGGAAATTAATTTTACAACTTCAGGGAGAGAGGAGCTGGGGGAAGAGAAAGTGGGAGAAAACGAAGGAAGGTTAGCAATGCTGGATAAGAAATGCACTCAGTAGCTTACTCGTGTAATTGTAACCCCTCTGTACATCACTATTACAATAACAAAGAAGGTATTCAGTAACTTTTCCTATCCTCTTACTTTCACTTGTTTACTAATAGGAATAATAAATAAAAACCATTCATTGATCTTCTATGCCTCATCTACTAGTTACTTGTATGTATTATCCTATCGAAGTGCCCACAAGCCTCTCACTGAGTAGGTAAAGTCGTGTCACATCTAGGAGCTGAGATGCCATCAGAAGCCTGGTTCCCCTCATTCTACCCAGCATCACATTCTGACAGTGAAGTTCACCTGGTTCTTTTAGCATCCATGCTGAGGGGCTGGTGCTCTTTTCTTGAACCCTTCTAATGGAGTACTCACATGTCTCCAAACTTTATGGTACCTATTAGGCAGCTCCCTGGTTAGACATTTCCTTTAATTGAGCTTTTCTTCACTGGTTTTGATTCTCTCTGGGCTTCATTCAAAAAATGGCTCTTCATATTCAGCCTTTAGTCTTCAACTTGAATATGTATTTATGGTATACTTTTAGATTTTTCTTCTTTTAAAATATCCCTATTTTATGAATAGGGATCATTCCTTTATCACTGGAGTGACCTCCCAGGCAGCTTATATATTTTCAGCATCTTTCTAGAAGTGCTGTGTCCAGAAGTAGAGGTGATTTCCAGCATGAGGCCAGAATGCTGTGCAGCAGACAATTCTGGACTCAGCATTCTCATTTTCACAAGATCCCAAGTTCCCCTTTGCTTTTTTGGCAACTGGTGCCTCTCTTTGGCTCATGTTTTCATTGCAGTCACCTCTACTTGCTAAAGTGGTGAATTGTAGTTGACACTGCAGGATGTTAGAGTTGGAAAGAATTTTAAAG
Source organism: Megascapheus bottae (assembly GCF_031878675.1). Lineage (NCBI taxonomy): Eukaryota > Metazoa > Chordata > Mammalia > Rodentia > Geomyidae > Megascapheus > Megascapheus bottae. Next base: position 75,190,884 of record NC_143511.1, on the reverse strand, counting down.
ATCATTTTCACAAAAGGTGAACAGAGGCATGGCATCTGGTCCAATGGCTAAAATAGGCACTTATACATCTTTTCATTTACCCATTCATTCAAAAAGTATATGTATTAGGTCCATTGTTCTATCCATGTCTGTGCTGGATTCAGTGTAGACAGTGGTGTACACAGCATTAAAGCTTCCCTGTTCTCCCAAGCAGCTAGCAGTCCAGAATAGGAAAGTGACATCAGCCAAGAAATCGCAAGTGAAGACATTCATTACACCCTGAATTGAAGACCATGGAAGAAAACATCAGAACGCAGTGAGAAAGTATAATGGATAAGTTGCTTTATCCAAAGATAGAAGTCATTCACTCCCAATTCAAAGGATATATACTTTTCACACAAGTCTATTTTTGCTGCTTCATTGACTATATAGAGTGAAACACTGAAAGCCATAATTCTTTGACATTTACCCACTGAGATACCTGTCCTTTTTCTCTTCCCCATAATCAAGAGATGCTGTGTCTATCACAAGACTAGCTTTGGAGATAACAAGTGGATTCTACTTTGGGTTTTTGGACCCTTAACTTTCACGGTCTGACTATTGTTCTAGACTTGCGAAACACAGAGACATATAGACACACAGAGGGAGGGAAAGAAAGAGAGGGGTGAAGGAGGGGGAGAGAAAGGGACAGAGAAAGAGAGAGAGAGAGAGAGAGAGAGAGAGAGAGAGAGAGAGAGAGAGAGAGAGAGAGAGAGAGAGAGAGAGAGAGCGAGCGCTAATTGGCTGAATGATTCCTTGCAGACCAGACCAGACATCAGCTCAGTACCATCATGTAACAAAGTGACAGGGGATGCCACATGGAGTAGAAGAATCACTGGCTGAAACCTGATAAAACTTTAGACCCCCAAAGGCATGAGATACAAGAGAAGATATGTTGTTTTAAGGCTCAGAGAGTATTTTTATATGTAGCAATCTATCACTAGAGCATTGTATTTCCCTAATTTTCCTTCTCATTTGGGAAGTTTTGTTATTTTAGCACCCAGAAATTCGATTGAATTGATTCACTGACCATGTACTTCCCATCTCTGCTAGTGACATTGTGAGTACGGATATGAAAAGTGTGTAGAGCATGATAAAGAACACAGGATTTAGAAGCAGATCTTGGACCCTAACTTGGCCAGTTATTAAGCAAATCATCCTAGGAAAGTTTCTTGCGCTCCCTGAACCCTCCTTTTAATATCCTTAATGTGGAGATAAAATGCCTACTGTCATAAATTTGTTGTGGCTCATAAACTCTACATAGAAAGCTTGCTAAGATTTCTAAGATACAGTGAGTATAAAATACTGTCTCTTTTTAGAATATTATTTATAAAATTATGTTTCATCCTTAAGAATTTTCTAGGAGAGTGAGTGAGATAGAAAGAATCAATGAATATAAAGAACATCACATTATCCTAGCATGCCATGGGGCACAGAAGAACATTATTTCCAGTCTTGGGGACATTGGCAAAAGAAGACCCTACAGAGGAAACAACTTGGTTAGCTAAAGTTAACCAAATTAAAGTGAAGAACTGGTTAAGGAGGATAAATATAGACCAAAGGCAGAAAAAGGCATGACAAATTCAGTGGACTACAGATAGCTATTCCCCAAAGGAACATGCCATCCCAAATCACATTGTATTTGATGCATTGGCTCTTCTGAGAGCTCGACTGTAGTTCAGTGAATTAATTAATCTCCAAGCCTGGTGCTTCCCCTTTCCAAGCTCCAGTTCAGTACCAGACAACTGGCATGAGCTATTTTCCTCTGAATCACTGTTGAAAATCTTGGCCAGCATGAGACTGAACTCCTATGTCATGAGCTCCACCTTTAGAAATCTTCTCCTCCCTAGATACCTACATAAAATGAAGCCAGTCAGAACATTAGCAAGCACATGCGAAGTAACCTACTAAGAAGGAAAATGGGCAGGAGAGGAAGCAACTCCATGTAGGTAAGATAATAAGACAGCCGGAACTATTACCTAATAAATACTACATTATATGTAATCCATGCAGTATATTTGAATGTATACTATATTAAGTAGATCATTTTTTAGGACATCTCTCGCATGGCATATAAGGTGTACTTCACAAAATACGCATGGAGTTTTATAAAAACAAATACACATGTCATATAGACCTATATATGTTCAGGGGATAAAAACAGATGGAAAAAACCAATTATGAAGAATGTTGAAAGAGGGTGACATTGATCAAGATATATTGTGGTCATAAGCTGCCTTGTTAAATGGCAACTTCTTTGTACTACTACCTAAAGATAATAATTATAATAGCAAATGAACTGAAATTTTACATAATTAAAGCAGAACTTTTCCAAGGAGAGCCTGAAATCTGGAAAGCCAGCGTTTAGGATGAAATTCATACAGTCGTTTTCAGACAACTGAGGAAAAAATGGCTAAAACAGAAAATCATCTTCCAAAAAAGTTTAGTGCTATAGCCCAGCGATTTAAAGACTAAAAAGGTTTTTAATAGAAGGCAAGCACAAAATCTCAGGATAAGGATCCTGTGTGTTCTGGTCTTTCCAAAGACACAGTCTTTATTTTAAGGCTTAGCTCTGCAGGTGGACTCTTTGTAAGGTCTTGACAAGTTTATAGCAAACTTCTCTGTCAACTGCTACCCTCTGATCTGGACAGACTTTCCACCTCAAGGTGCCTTCACTGTCCTCTTATGCTACATCTTTCCTGCCAGAAAGCTCCAGGCACACCAGGCCCACCAGGCCCACCAGGCCCACCAAGGCTGAGATAGGAGGGAGAAATTTCAATGCTGGGGAAGCCAGGGGAACACCTCAAGTAGCAACACATGTCCCAAGAAAGCATACCAGCACGTTTTTTGGAATATTCAGAAGTATACAGGGCTATAAATCTTGAACTTCAAAATGTTGCCAGGTCTGTTCTTATGCTCTTTTTGAAGTACTTTCCCCCCACCACCCCAAAGCATACTTAGTACATATTCAAGTTAAAGATGATCTAAGTGAATAGTTTTTTTTTTCTCTTTTAGACTGCCAGAATCCACAGACTCTCTCTACCAGTGAATTAAAGTTCACTCATTTCTCAGTTATTGGAGTTATTCCCATTCAAACCATTTTCACAGGAATTTATAGGCACTTAAACCTAAGTACTGACTGAAACTGTGCTTTATATGTGACATAAATGGTTCTGGGCTTTTCTTTTCCTTTCCTTGTCAGTCCACATGGCAAATATTTGTATCTTTTTGTCAGGGATGTACAGCACACGATAAGTTTTCTTTTCCTGGTGCTGTCCACAAGAGATGGATGTAAGAAGGTGCTGGAATGGTACTGGAGTGTGGGTAAGGAAGGGGGCTTTATAATCTCTTGTGAGAACAAATACTTGTAGGTTTAATAAAAGTTCTTGTTAACTGACAATCTTGTGCATCCTGTTCATGGTTTAATTATATTTTTCATAGTCTCAAAGGTAGAAAATAATCTCAAAAAGTTAGAACAAGTAGTTAGCTTGAGGAGTTGCTATGGGCTGAATTCCTCTCCAAACAAAAGTGTCCATATGCTGAAATATTGTTCCTGCTCACCTTTAATCTGTCCACATTGAATGCTATCTGTACCTTGTGTTTCTCAAGGCTAGTGCACTACCACTTGAGGCACAGCTCCACTTCTAGCTTAGTGGTGGTTAATTTGAAAAGAAGAGTCTCATGGACTGTCCTATCCATGCTGGCTTCATATCATGGTCCTCAGATCTCAGCCGCCTGAGTAGCTAGGATTCTAGATGTGAGCCACCAGCTCCTGGTTGACATTTTTCTCTTTAAAAAGTTAATTGTAATAATGAGGTCAAATCAAAGTACCCTGATTCTGTATAGCTGGTGTTCTTGTTGGAAGAGCTGAATGTTGGTACAGACAATATGGGGACAGAGATGACTATGTGAAGACCTACAGAGGGTGATAAAGAAGTGTCCTCAGGGGAGACAGGAGGTCCTCACACCCTAATCTTGGATCTCTAACCAGTATTGGTTAGCACACGGTGGGTGGTAACTTGTTATGCAATCCCAGAAAACTAGATAGATAGAAACTGACAAAATATCAGTGTCAGGGCTTAGAGCTGGGAGTGGTGTCACGAGCAAGCCTGATTCTTAGGAGCAGAGGGCAGCAGAAACATGGAGGTGGATACCTTCTGAAGTGCATTAACTCAGGCCAACCCCTCTTCCTACAGCTTTCAAGAGACATGTCTAGCACAAAACTCCCATCCAAACTTTCTCATAGGGATATTTGGTCTGGGGTTTCCAAGTGTTGTTTGGAAACTCCCTGGAGTTTCTCAAACACAGGAATCTGTCTTTAGCCTGACAGGTTTACTGAAAGATTCTCAGGAGTGCCTGCTACATTTAAGAAATGGAAATTGAAAGATCTTTATGAAGGAATAAACCACTGGAAGCAAATGGGAGGTGCTGCAATCCATGTCATTATTGTGCCTGCTTCAGAGAGGATGCCATATTTATCTTGTGGGACACATGAAGAGTTTGTGGTAGCTCTGGGCTCTGCCATTGTCACCTCTGAATCTTTCTATGGGAAACATACATCAATAGTTATTCTGTCAGCCGCCTGGTGTATTGATGGCTCTTGCCTATAATCCTAGCTACTCAGGAGGCTGAGATTGGAGGATCCTGGCTTGAGGCCTATCCCAGCAGCAAAGTCCCTGAGACCTTCTCTCTAATTAATTGCAGAAAAAGCCAGAAGTGATGATATGGCTCAAGTGGGAAAGTGCTAGCCTTGAGCAAAAGGAGCTCAGGGACAGCACCCAGGCCTAGAGTTCAAGTCCCATGACCAGCAAAAATAATAAAAATGTTACCCTATCATAAGACTGGGTTCTCATATGGAGATGGAAAGACTATAAAATAAATGGAATTTCAACTGAAGGAACTGGAGGTCTTGTGGATGATTCGATTCTTCAGTGGTCATTTGAACACTCAAATAGAGGGATGGAAGAAGGAAACTGGCTATATAGATTCTGAAACAGGACTTACAACCTCTTCTTATGTAATGCTATGTGGTGCTGAAGACATAGGACATATGCATACCCATAAGGAGAGAAGAGGCAAGAGGCAAGTAGTCCCAAACAAGGGCTATGCCTTCTCCAGTAGATGAGCACTCTTCAGGTTTATGTCTGCTCACCCAATTTTTACCCATGGATCCTTGTATTCTATTCCATATCATACCCCAGGTTGCATTCAATCTCTTAGAGTTCATGGATTAGTTAAAGTTAAGAAAGTTAGCATGAGAGCATAATCTACTTCTCATTTAGCCAAACCAGAACATTAAAATGGCTGTTACATTCTATTCCATTTTTTTCCTAGTCTGTGAACTACATCTAAGAAGCATCCACAGGCTCAGTATCCTCTGGGATTCAAAATATAAACCAGTTTTGAAGATTCTAACCTTCAAATCATAAGTTGTCATTTGGTGGTCCATGAGCTGAATTTTGACCCGTGGGCTCTGTTTTGTTTGGATTGTGAGATGCCTGCAAAGAATTTCAATCAGATGCCAACAATGGAATGTAGTGACACTCATATAAAAATCCAGATTTCTCATTGTTTTCTTTAAAAAAAAATGAGTATCTGGCAAGTTTGTCTGCCAGCAGTTGATGGGAAGCACACTGGTCTTTGAATGTGAATGGTCTGGTCTTCTCCAGCACACTGTATTCAATTAAATGACATGCCTGGCCTCAAGAGCATTCTGTTTGAGATTCCTGACTTAAATTGTTTGCAGTGGGACTCAGTATGGGTGCTTTATTTTCATCCATGGTTCTCAGCATGTGAGTGTTTTGAAGCTACAAAGCGATGGGTAAGTACAGAAGTATTGTAGTTTAGCTCCGGTTTGGATAAGTATTTTCTTGCAAGCAAGATCATAGCTGAGTTGGGGGAAGGGAGAATGGGAGGAAAACATGGGAAGGAGTATTAGTGTTTAAGAAGTAATATACTCACTACCTGATGAACTAACTCTAACCTCTCTATACATCACCCAGGCAAAAATATTTTTAAATAGATGGCTGATATAGAAAAGTGGGAACTTCAAGACAACGATGAACCTATTATTATGATTGACAGGGGTTTTCATATTGCAAAACCTTTTCTGTTCTAAAGAAAACAATGGAACAAGAAGTTCCATTTATTAAAAGCTTATTCAATATCAGCCATGTAACGGGCTTTTTATAAACTGAGACCCAAGTATGTCCCTAAAACCAGGGTTACATTGATGAATAAGTCAGATCCCTGCCCTCATAAGCTTATGTAGGAGAGGCAGATATTCATAAAAATACTCTACTATATGTATGTTAAAGAGCAGAAAAGTCCTGCTCAAGCGACTTGAACCAGAAGGAGGATATGGAAAGTTCAAAGACAACTTTCCTAAGAAAGACACATTTCAGACAAAACCTGAAGTCATTCAGGTGTTAATGGAGCAGCAGAGGGATAGGCAACAGGATAGAAAGAAAGAATAGATTTCCATGAATTATTTATTTTGCATCTGGTGAGGGACATGCATTCCCATCTACCTGATCATAAAACTGGGAGAGGTTCAGAGAAACTGAGTTCAATCGTGAGTGGCATTAGTTCATGTCAGACACAAATCTCCATGATTTTATGAGCTCTTATAACTTCTTTTCAGTTTTTCAGTCCTTTACCCTATAGGTTAGCCTTTTTATTGGTAGGGGACACGTGGAGATTTACTGTGACTGACACATTTCCTCCTCTGTCTAAAACTCGCTCAGCCCTCCTTTTCCTTCTTACTACTTTCCTTCTCATTTTTCACTGAATGTTTAGTTCCTCTTCTTCACGTTTGCTTTCTGTGTGTGTGGGGGGGGGGTCATGGGGCTTGAACTCTGCCTGGGCGCTGTCCCCTGAGCTCTTCAGCTCAAGGCTACCACTCTACCCTTGAGTCAAACCTCACTTCCCATTTTCTAGGAGTTAATTGGAGATAAGAGTCTCAGATTCTTTTGTGCCCAGGCTGGCTTTGAACCTTGATCATCAGATCTCAGCCTGCTGAGTAGCTGGGATTACAGCAACCACGTGTGCTTTTATTCATTGTTACCTAGCTCCAGGCCTGAGACACAATAGGTATTCTACATAAATATGTATAGGGTGACATCCTCTGAGATTCAGGTAGAAGAAATGGTTAGACTGCAAATATGGGTTTGGACATGCATTTTCTCCCAGTACTGTCAAGAGTGAATATAACTGCCCACAAACATAAGATCATTAAATTTGTGCAGTTTTGGCAGATATAATCCACCATTTTGGCTGTCAAACATGTGTGTGTATATGTGTGTGTATTAGTGTGTGTGTGTGTGTGTGTGTGTGTGTGTGTGTGTGTGTTTCTCCTCTGACAACTTCCTTCTGTCTCCATGGAAAAACGCCAAAGGATGTCAGGGAAAAGAGAGTCAAAGAAACAGACATTCAATTTTCATTGGCAGTAATGAGCAGAATTTCTATATTAGAGCAAATAGTTTAGAAGTAGTAACAATAATAATAGCAGTAGAAATAGCAATAATAATGATATAATTATCATTGAATCTTGTCAACAACAACTAAGACACTAGACATTGAATTCCAGATATATGCCAGATCCAATGTTATACATGTCTTTTCTTCTTTCGTCTTTGTTTCCCTCCCTCCCTTCCCCTCCCTTCCTTCCTTCCTTCCTTCTGTCCTTCCTTCTGTCCTTCCTTCCTTCCTTCCTTCCTTCCTTCCTTCCTTCCTTCCTTCCTTCCTTCCTTCTTTCCTCCCTCCCTTCCTCCCTCCCTCCCTCCTTCCCTTCCTGTCTTCCTTTCCCTATTATGTGTTTTCCTCCTCTCCTCTCCTCTCCTCTCCTCTCCTCTCCTCTCCTCTCCTCTCCTCTCCTCTCCTCTCCTCTCCTCTCCCCTCCTCTCCTCCCCTCCCCTCCCCTCCCCTCCCCTCCTCTCCCCTCCCCTCTCCTCTCCTCTCCTCTCCTCTCCTCTCCTCTCCTCTCCTCATCTCTCCTCTCTTCCCCTTTCCTCTCTTCTCCATTCTCTCATTTGGTTCCAATAAGTGACTTGTGAGATAGGAAATATTACCATCTTCAGATGAAATGACTGAGCAGAAAGAACAAAGTATAGCATGTTCATGATTGGCTAGCTGAAAGAAGAGATACAATTTAAACTAAATACCATATATTTTCTTTATATCATTTTTCCTATTAATTTTGAATACCAATATGGGAGGTTAAACTATAGAACTTGAAATCTCACTTCGCTTTTTAACTTATTGCTGGCATTCTGCCATTTGAGTCACAACACCAGTTCTGGCTTTTGCAGGTTGGAGATAGGAGTCTCACATGCTTGCATTGGCTGGCTTTGAACTATAGTCCTCAGTTTCCTATGCAGCGAGAATTACAGGCATGAGCCATCAGTGCCTAGCTTCATTCCTTTTTCATTGGGAGAATGAGCAGGAAAACACTTTGGGAAGATTGATTTGACTTTTGTCTTGACTTCATATTCCAATATTATTTCTGCTTATCTCATTAAGAAACAGGGTAAGCAACAAAATCCTTCTTCCACGATTTGTATTAAAACATGATAATCAAACTTATCAAATTAAAGAGACAATACTTGAATAACCAAGTTAAAAACTACAATTCATAGGGCTGCGAGTTTGGCCTAGTGGTAGATGCTTGCCTAGCATGCACAAAGACCTGGGTTCAGTTCCTTGGTACCACATACATAGAAAAAAGCCGAAAGTGGTGCTGAGGCTCAAGTGGTAGAGCTCTAGCTTTGAGAAAAACCCAAGGACAGTGCTCAGGTGCTGAGCTCAAGCCCAGGACTGGCAAAAACAAAACAAACAAAAAAACCTTACAATTCACTTTTGTATGTGGTAAGCTGAAGAAAAAGAGCTTGGGAAACACCTGAAATTCAGATCTACCTGTACCATTCAACATTTGCAAATTCATGGCTAATAGTTTATTTTTCCAAAGTGCCATTTTGTCTTCCACAAAGGAGATTAGTAGCAGTCACATGGTTCAGTGTTAATCTGAACCATGAGAATTTCAGTGCATAAACCGCTCATCCTTCCTCTATTATGTCATTCTTCTTTCTCCCCTTCAATGTTGTGCCTAGTTATTTGTAAAAATCTTCCCAGATATCTTCCAGGGACTGGCCTACAAACTTGTAAGGCCTCATGCTGTTAGATTTTTAAGTCTCTGATCAGTTCTGTGCTACACCGTTCCTGTTAGCATTCTTTTCCCACAAATCAACCATGCCAGCTCCTGTCCTCCAGAACAATTCAATCTATCTCCTTCCCTCTTGGAAGTAAAGAAGTATGTGAAAATTTGCCAAACCCAGGAGAGTCGAAGGAGAAGAGAGATGTCTGGGCCAGAAAGATGTGAAGGCGCAACTGCTCCTCTGAGTAGAATGGGTTTGTGTAGAGGCATCCAATGACTCATTTTGATCTTTCCTTATATCTTCAGCATCAGGGGAAATTCCAGCAAGCCAGTTTCTGGATCAGCATAGGCTATCACAATCAGAGGAAGGCGCCTCATCGTTCACATCTCTTCTGACATGCTGCCTTCAAGTACAGGGGCGTTTTCCTTCTTACACTTTGTTAAATGTGGTTTTAATCAGCTGTGACCACTAAAACACACACACACACACACACACACACACACACACACACACACACACACCCCAAACTTTGGGGTGCTTTTTTATTGTCCTTTTTCTTTTTCTTCCTTATGATTTCCATGTCCAAAGTGCTTTGCCGGAACCTATGGAAGATTGCTTTGAAACCTCCCAAGTGCAAATAAGCCGATGGAAAGCCAGCATGCTTTGTGTTACAAGTTGGCTCCATACATCCTTTATCAAAACAAGCAATGGATGTGTCCACCGACACCAAAAGAGACAGAGGCACTGCGTATGTGCTCACCCGGCCCCTCACTAGAGTCCTAACCCTCAAATCCTGGCTGTTCACCCGGGTTTCAAGCACTGCCAAAAAGTTTTGAACAGGTGCACTTCAGCTCTTCTTCAAGAACTTCATCCCCTTGTTTTCTGTTTCTTGATGTAAGTGCTGACTTTATGATATTGTTCAGAAGTCTCCTAGGAATATTGCTCTCCTTTATGATATTTCTATGATCTCTGTGTCCAAATCATGATTCTCTCCCCACCCTCAAGCCCCTACTCAGAATTGCCTGTTAGGAAACTCTGTGGCTAAATGAGTTGCCTTTCATAAGGATTTTTGGAGCTAGTGACATGAGAAGTACAAGCTACCTACATGTTCGAATGTTCAATTCGACAGTGATGAATTTGAGAATGGAAACATTTGCCTCTATGTCCTTGTAGTAATCCGAATGACTCCTGTTAAAAACTCCACGTGACAGAGCAATGCAAATAAAAGTGCCAACTCACTACTATTAACTTTCCAGGTAACTATGGGAAACTTATTTAACTTTTGAAAACCTGGGGTGTCTCACTGACAAAGGAATATAAGGAATAACAATAATATAATAATAATAAGGAATAATAACTCACAATATTGTTTTTAGGATCACATAAGAAAATGTCAACAAAGGACTGTTCATAGTTCTTGGTACAACATTATACCGACTATAAATACTCATCTCTGTCCTGTGCAAATGTTTCAAAAATGACTGAAGAGTGGACATTAGCCACAATGGCTCTCATAAGATTGATGGACGCCAGAATCTTGCCTTAAACACCATTGACCCAGGAATAACTCTGAGGTTTTGAGTTGTTCGTTAAAACTAGATTGAAATTATTTTAACCTTTGGTGGTTGCCAGAGCCAGACATACTGGGGAGCTGAGTTTTGCCACAATGAGCCATGTCTTCCCACACATCCCCACCTTTGGCAGAGCTATGGAGGAGCCTGGGCTAGTGGCCAAGGGAACATTCTCCTCACTCAAACCTGTCCAGTGACGTGTGTTCTGGAAACTGGAAGAAAGGTTCAGCTGTTTGGCTCTTTCAGTGACACGGAGTCTCCCAGCTTAAAAATATCGACACACACCCACCTGACTCTAAAATTCTGGCCTGTAGTGAGGTTCAAGTCAGTCTGACCTTCTGTTGCCCTGAGGAGAAGAAGGCATCCCTGAATTTCACTTCTCAGTATATTATTGGTGGAGACAACTTCAGAATTGGTACATATTAGAACCAGTTGGTTTCCCAACTGGTTGGCAATTGTACGGGGTCTCTGTTGTTCCTTTCTCGGCGAAGCCTTTCAGTGATTACTTACCTGCCCCAGATCCTGTCCCTTTTCTCTTCAGAGTGTGTACTAATAAGATGACCACTAAGTGTCATGAATTCTCCAAAGATGATAAGTAAGAATCTTTAGATCAAAATCAAAATCCTACCCAGCAAGTTAGCATTGATGTTAACCCAACCAATGCCAACCAATGCCAACCAATGTTTCATTTTTTCCCCAACTGAAGGCCAGGATGGAAAGGTTTTTTTTTTCTCCTATGCCTAAAGCTGAGAAGATTTGATCCTGAAAGTTGCTAGAGGTTTCCCACAGGGAAACCCTTCTTCCACTTTTTCCCAATGTAACATCTGTTCTTGTTTAAATCAAACCCCAACACCTTCCTCCTTTCATGCAAATGAATTCAAGTTGATTTTATTTGTCTGGCAAAAAAAGTGTTCCCATTAATGGCATAGGCAGACAGGACTGAGAATTGAATCATGAAAGTCTGGGTCATATAGTGAGTTTTATATTAGGAAAGGCAAAAAGATGTATGGGACTAATGAGAACGACATATTTAGGAGTCTAGCAGGAATCCAAGAACTGGAACTGGATCAAGGAAAATTGCTAGCATATCTCAAATGGCTAGCTAGAATATGAGAATTTCATCTCTTTCTTTATCTAGCCACAATTCATCCCTGATAGGGTCGTCTGGTTGCAGGTACCCGCTTGAATGTTTCAGGAGCTCCACATCATCCTCACGCTTCTATGGTTTGGTCATGTATCTACACTTGCAGGGGTCACCTCCATTGAGATATTTCTGCTTGCCTTTTCTCTGTTCATTCTCAGGCATGCTTATGTATTTGCTGTTATTTTGAATGTGGGGGAGCAGGTTGAGGGCTCAGAGCCTCATCTTTTGTAGGTGGGGGCTCTGTGAGCCATGCTTCAAACCTTATTTTGTACTGTTTATTGAAATAAAAAGTGAGATAAGATCCTACTTCTTGCCCAGGCCTATATCTGCCTATTTTATGCAAACCTTCACCAACATAGCCAGCTTTCCTCCATTGAGATAATTACATAAAGTTTTTTTTCCCCTAGGCTGATTGGAAGCCACAATTATCCCAACCTCAGTTTCCCAGATAGCTGAGGAGGACAGATATGTGCCCCTGTGCCCATTTATGAGTTGATATGTGGAGGTATGGAGGGAGAGGAGTCTCTGGGCTAGCCACAAACTATAACCCTCCCTAGTAGTTAGGATTACATGCATGAGCCGCCAGCCTCCAGGTGATGTGTATATTTCTGTTGCACCTGTTTCCTCACTGCTTGATTGGCTTCGTAGGTGCTCACGTTCACATTCATAATGAATTCTCAATAGGGAATTGTATCATTCACTAATGTCATACCCTGTCATGTCATCCGATCATGTCATGTCATTTTGATTGAAAGGACTCTTAAAAAAATAGGGCTGGGAGTTTGGCCTAGTGGTAAGAGTGCTTGCCTAGCATGCACGAAGAACGATTCCTCAATACCACATACATAGAAAAATGTCGGAAGTGGTGCTGAGGCTCAAGTGGTAGAGCTTTAACCTTGAGAATGTCCAAGGACAGTGGTCAGGCCCCAAGCTCAAGCCCAGGACTGGCAAAAAAAAAAAAGAAATAAAAAATATTAGTTACATTTCATTAAAAAGAAATCTCAGATCTGTGTAAGTGGCTGATTCTAAGAGACTTTTCAGGGAGGAGGTAGCTCTTCCTTCTCTCGGGGGACTCCCTTTATGCTAATCTGGGCCTATGTCCTTGTATGTATGTCCTTGTAGTTCCCTATTAAGACCTTTACCACAAAAACTTTAAAGTGCAATTCCCTATCTTGGATATTTATTCTTTTGGTCGCTGGGTCTCTTTAACAATTGACCACATGTGCAATAAAAATAGAAAATAATTCCTTGATATGTTAGGAGCTCAGAAATTTGAAATTGAGGTGTCTGTGGGATTTGGTTCCTTCTGTAGGCTCTCAGGAAGCGTCAACTCCAAGCCTCAATCCCAGCCACTGGTAGCTTCTAGCAGTACTGGGATATCTCTTCACTTTATATGCATTCTTCCAATCTCTCCATTTAAGTTCCTACATCCTTCTTCTCTGTGTATCTGAATCTTCTTTTTGTCTCATTGAACAGCATTTGACATCAGGGTAGGGACACTCTTAACCTCAGGTAGTCTCGTGCCTAGATCCTTACTTTAATTATGTCAATAATTTTCTAATCCCAGGTAATGAAAAATAATTACAGTTCATCTGAAGAATGTTCATAAATAGGGACAAATGCTAAGGGTCCAGTGGATGCAGGGATCTACTTACTGTTCAATCTACTATGCTAACTGCTCATCGCTCTTTCTTACTTACCTTGTGCTTCCGTGTCAGTTCTCTTTAGAGAGCACTTCACCTTGAAACACTCACATTGGCCTTAATCCATATATACTGCTCTTCCTTTGTGCTCCCATTCAACACAATGTCCCTTTCCATGATGGCCATAAGTATTCTACATCTCCTTTACTCTCATCTTGTAGTTTGGATTTTCTTTGAGAGCAAGGACTCTGCTTTTTCTTCTAGCCTCCTCTTCACTAATGAAATGCTATTTCTCCAGGAAATCGGCTGGTACAGGATGGTTCTTAGTCATGATTTTAAGAGAATTAAGTTGTATTCCTTTTGAATGAAGTCCTTCCCCGGACTTGTCAGGTATGAGAACAATAGATGACAATGTTTTCAGAAAGACTTTAACAAGGATGAGTCATTAGCAGGTGTATTCATAAAAGATATCCAATGCCACCTAGAAGGGGCTGAATTATGTCACCACTCACAAATGTACTGATTGAAATAGCATCCCCTTTCTATCTCAGATGGTGACTGTATGTCAAGATAGAACTTTGAACAGGTCATTCAGCTAATGGAACTCTATACCGACATGACAGATGCCACATTACTGACAGTGACACATGGAAGACCATATGAAGACACAAGAGGAAGCTGACCATCTATAAGAATTCAGAATTATAAGGGTCAAAAGCATTCAATCCTTTGAACATCTTGATCCCAGATTACTAGGTTCCAAAGTGATAAGAAAATACATCTCAGTTGCTTAAGCCACTCAGAGCCTACAACCCATAATTTTTGTCTTTTAATGGCAAATATTAACAATTGAACATAACATCCAAGAGGAGAGCCACTCATCACTCATAATGCATTGATTAAGATGACATGGGGTTTGGAGTTGGAATAGTTTTCCTACTATTTGGGTAAGATAAGTAACCCTTCTGAGTCTTACTTGGGAAATAGAAATAAGAGCTTCTTCTTTCAGGCTTCTTGAGTGTCCTACATATTCAATTATGCATGCATCTGTTTATTTATTCCATGGTCACAGAAGGCATGCTGACTCTGTGACCAAGACTGTTTCAGACACTGAGGACAGAGCCCTAAACACAGCTGGCAGGACCACCATTCATGTGGCAGTTACAACCAAAGCAAGAGAATGAACAAAAGTCAAGTATCAGGCAGCAGATCGTGTGACAATAGACATCGTGTCATGCTGGGTGAGGGCAGGACTGGGAGCTTCCTGTGTTGATTCACTGTTGAAAAATTGTCATGTATGTGATCCCCATTAGCAGCAATTAACAGCACCCTCAAGCTAAATAGACTGTTGTTCTTTCAGCAAGGCAAGCAATGAAGTTCTGCACTTGCTGCACTCTCTCACACTGCTGTGTTAATATTTCACAGCTTACAGAGAAGGCTTTCAGGCAGCATCTTACTAAATCCTATTCACAGCCCTGAGAAATGTGGCATCAGATCACAGCTCCTATTTTCTAGGTGTGTGGATAGAGGAGTTTAGGGCTTAATTGCCACACCTAATATCAATGACCCACCAAGGACAGAACTGGGATCAAAGCCAGCAGGGTTTTATTATTGCTGTTGTTATTAATGTTTTTATTTTTTATTGCAAGGTAGTGTGAATTTCACATCACCAGTGTTAAGTAAATGAGAAAAAAGTATTTTGGAAAGCTTCCATACTGTTATTTGTTTGTTATGGGTGCATCTGTTTTGAGGTGTTGGGCAGAAAGAGACTCGGTTTCATTTAAGGAATAGCAAATCTGTCAAGGCAGCACTAGATCCAGTCACCTACTAACAAAAAAGGGACAGAGATAGAACTGGAGCCATTATCTGTTTAACCTTATGCTTGTGCCAAGTTTGCTTCACAGGCTATCTCCTTGCCACATGGGCCTTGCAATTCACTTTGGGATTCTTTCTCTGGCGCTCTCGATCACAAACACAACTGTTTGTCATCATAGTAATAACATTGTACTATTGGTGGGGCGCTAAGGTAACACTGGGCAAAGCCATGTAATTCTCTTTTCAAAGGGTAACAAGGCCTGGGGACTTGTCCTTCCTCCTCAGGAGGCCATGGGTTCCTTAGCATAGGAACAAGTCCACCTTAATTCCAATACCAATGGAGTAGGCATTCCACTCTTGAACAAAGAGTCTGCATGTTCCTGTGAACCCACATATTAATGGAGGATGCAAACAATACTGTAAAAAATATGTGGTTCCAAGTGGTGTTGGTAAAGGAATCCATCGGTACTTGTTTCTTTTCTTCAATGAGACATAACTGAGCTCCGATAGCTCTCCTTGCAATGACTTCATTTATATTCCAATAAGAATATGTAGCTAGAATACATCGTGTATGAATGTAGTAGAAGCTAGACTCTGGTGGCTGTAATCCTAGGTACTCAGGAGGCTGAGATCTGAGGATTACAGTTCAAATCCAGCCTGGGCAGGAAACTCTTTGAGACCCATCTCCAATTAACCACCAGAATTTTGGAAGTAGTGCTGTGACTCAAAGTGGTAGAGCTCTAGACTTGAGCTAAAGAGTTCAGAAGTCAGCACCCAGGCCCCCAGGCCCTAAATTCAAATCTCATACCTGAAAAATAAAAGAATGTAATACAAAAAATATTGGGGCAAAACTACTAATGAAGCATTTTGTACAATCAAGTTAAATGCTCACGTGGACTGATGGGTTCTTCATTTTGCTTTTGCTCACTCTTTCGTAGGAATCATGTGGTAACTTCACAGGGTGTTAGAGGGGCTGTGAAGGTGAGATTAAGGGTGCAGTATACCCCTTCTTCTATTCAGGAACATGTCTGGACCAGCATTCCTGAGAAGTCCTCAAACACTCAGTGTCCTCATCCATGGGCACCTGAACAAACACCTCAGAGCTTTCAGAGCCGAAAGAGTGCCCTATGTTAAAAAGCAACCCTTTCCCTACAATTTTCCACTTGTCCTTGTCCTTCCATCCATTCTTCTTCTTGAAGACAGACAGGTCACCGAAATAGAGCTGGAGTAGTAAAGTCTGAGAGTCTTGTTTCCTTCCAAGAAAAACAATCTGTCTACAGAAACAGTGGAGAAAAAGGCTGGACATCCCTTTTGGTTGAGTTGAGGAGTCTATGAAAAAGTATGGATTATTTCACAGAAGAAACAAAATGAAATAGACTCCCCCCCCCCAATAAAAACCCTGTCTGCCTCTGTACCATAGAGCACTGTTTTCTCACAAATGTTTCTTCTTACTTTCCTTTCATCTGCAGCTGTACCCTTCAGACATCCTTTTTCTATCTTGCCCCTCTGTTCAGTGGTTGGACCTCGGCTAATTCTTGCCATGAAGATCCCAGAGCATATAATATTCTTTTTTCTCTAAATGCTTTTCTTAAGAAGACCATTATCCTTCCCTCCCTTTTCTTTCCCCACTATGTCTAAAATTCTAGTTTAAAACATTACTTGCCTCATTACCTATAAATCCCTTCTTCAATGTCCCCTATAAATAGGATGAAATATAACTTATCATCCCAACTGGGGCATTTTTTGACAGTGAAAAAGGGTCTATTAATCATAAAAATCAGTAATAACCAAGAAAGTGGAGCTATGTTCTTTAGCTGGGATGGATGGTGGCCTTATTTATGAAAATCACAACCTTTGGAAAAACTAACAATAGCACATTTAGCTCAAACTTCACTGGCATATTCTATAGGTGATTTTTTTTAACCCATCTGCAAATAAAGACATAAATGGCAAGTGGAGAAAAGAATTGAGACAGAGGGAAAGGAGAGGATCACAGTGGATAGAAGAAAGGAAGAGACGGAGAGAGAAAAGAAGGGAGAGAGGGAAGCAGGAAAGGAAGGGAGGGATGGAGAGAGAGAGGAATTGACTAAGATGATTATTCAGCTAGTAAAATAGGAATTGAACTTAGGTTCATGCGGCAAATTTCACATCTTTGCTTCTGCCCTACATACTTCTCAGTTTATAGGTTTTTTTTCTGACAGATGTTGCTTTCCCATAACAATTATGTAAATTATTCTAATAATATATTCAGTGTACTTCTTATCCCAAGAAGACATTTCTCCTACCTCACTTACTAGATTCTGGCTCTTCTTAACATATGATCTACTTGAGGCATATATCCAAAGGGTTGTAAGTCAGAATACAATAGAGGCACTTGCATATCCAAGCTCACAAGAGTGCTATTCATATTAATGAAGCTATGGAAGTGTTACAGGATATCCTACAACTGATGGATGGATGAAAAAAATGTGGCATATATACACAGGGAATGTTACTCATCCATCAAAGAGAAAGAACTTACCTTGTTCATAGGGAAATGGATGGAACTGGAGTGGAGATCATCATGTTGAGCAAATGTAAGCCAGTTTCAGAAGAACAAAAGTCATATATGTTTTCTCTCACACACGGATGTTAGAGCTCAAAGATGAAGGCACACAGATGGTTTTACAAGAATTGTGTGTGTAACACACATGTAATTGTTTCGGGGGACTGGAGAAGATAGGAAAGAAAATGTTGCAGGGTGAATCACATGAAAATATATAGCATCTCTGAATGGTGATGGCAACAGGAAACTGCCTGAAAACGATTGAATTTATAACTAAGGGGTGGAGAGGGAGGGGTGAATGAGAATACATGAGAAATGAGGTTCAATCTGCTTAAAGCACTACATGTGCATGTGTGAAATACTGTGGTGAAAATCCTTTGAAGAGTTAACATACACTTAGGAAAATGAATGGCAGGTCCAACCTGGGGTATGGGTCGTAATGTGAGGGGGAAAGTGAACCGAGTGGGTGAAGGTGGTTAATATGGTCAAAATACATTGTACCTGTGTGAAAATGGAACAATGGAGATGGCGGAGATTGGTCTGGGAAGGAAGGGGTGGGATGAAGAAGAGTGACGGAATGGATGAATCTGATCCAGATACATAGTATACATATTTGGGCAAGTCAGAATGAAACCACTTGGTAGAGCTCATTGGTGCTAATAGAAATGTGTGGGAAAAGATTCTGGTTCTTTGGCATATCTCGCTCAACCTTCTTCAAAATATAACTACTGAATATATATATAGGCATATAAATATACATATTTAGGGTGCACAGGGAAGGAAGATGGCACTTAATTAACATCTACAAACATTCCTGATTGCTCAGATAATGTTATTATTAAATATGCCACAGACCAGATGGTGGTGTTTGAAACCTAATCTAATAATTTAAAAATCAGAATGTGACCACAATAATTCAAGCTTGATTTTTCACTCTAGTTCCTTTGAATTCCACCAATGCACCCATTTCATTCTTTCTTATTATGATAATTTTTTCTTATCTTCCCGCATTATGTTTTGCCTATGCTTTTCCAAGGTGGAATCCATGCATATTATAAAATACTTGGATATTTGAGGATATTCAGTGATTGCTTTGCTTTTTTCTGAGGGAACTATTTCTACTTTTTGAGCTAAAATATGCTTGCATTTCCATTCCCAGTGGTTTGACTTCACATGGCCAGCTTTATTGGATTTCCTGCAGAAGTAAGAAGCATACATATATTTGCAACTTCCATTAAGAACTCAATTGACATTATATCTTAGTAATACTTTATGTTTGTGTATAATTAGTCTTTGAGCTTTAGAAAAGACACAATAGATTTCATTTAATTGTGTCTGGTGATAGCCTAATATGGGATGAATAAAAAGAAAACAAAGCTTACATGACAAATGAGGAGACTAAGTTCTAGTCTGGGTTTCAGCACTAGCATATTGTGACATTGCTTCATCCTGCAAAGTTTTATCCTTGTTTGGAAAAATGAAAGAATGTTATGACATTAGGGATTTTCAAATTATGTTCCAAGAGTTCTGGGAGTTTTATTGAGGTGTCTATCAAGAGAGAACAGAGGAGAGGAACTAAAATCTCACTCATTAGGACCAGCTTGTTTCTGTTATAAAAATGGGTACTCTGTATTAACTTGCCTTGATGTGTGTGTGTGTGTGTGTGTGTGTGTGTGTGTGTGTGTGTGTGCGTGTGTGTGTGCGCGCGCGCTTGCAAAGGGAGTATAGATAATAGAAACTTTACTGCTAGTAAAAAAAATTCAATAACAAAGTTTTCTGTACTAGACAGTTTCTGAGGTCTTGTAATTAAGTTGTTTTATTTAATTTTATTGATCTTCTGGATGAATTCTCTTGGGACTTCATCAGTTGATAGAGGTGCCATTTGTTGAATGCAGGGGGACAAAAGAAACCAAGGTGAAGCTTGAAAAAGGTTAACTACGTTTTATCGTTCTAGGTAAATCAAAGATGTTGACAAAATAGTAGTATTTGCAAACGAAAAAAAAACTCCCATTCTCATCCAGTTGAATTCAGAATTCCAAATACTTGTGGGAGAAAAATCTCATTGGCTCAATGCTGGCAGTGTAGCAACCAGCTATAACCAGGACCAGTGAATCTCAGTGAACACAACACTGTTATCGGCTGGGTCAGCCATTCTTTGGAAAAGGGTAATCAGAGAGTTCACTGAAGGTCTTCTGCAGGGCAAAGACCCTCTCCTCACTGTGTGAGAGTCATAGGACTTCAAAGATCCCTCTTTAATGTGTGAGTCATAGGTGGTCAAATACATAGTCTGAAAACATAATTAGATGATTACTCTGAGAGATGGCCCTAATTGTCCATAGTCTGTGACACACATTCTGCATATGACTGTACTTTCGGGTCTTGTCTCCAATCATGTCTAGAATTAGACAGATGGGGTCACCAGGGAAGAGCTTTAAAGGTGCAGACTAGCATGCTGGCATTGTCTTGGGCAGTCATCAGTAGAAAAAGGGAAGGAGGTAGGACTGACAGAGACAGAAGTTGGGCAATGATGGAGTCATCACGGAGTTTTAACAAATCCAGGAGCCTGGAGCTGGAATCCTGAGCGTTCCCCTTGAATCTGGACATTCATACCTCAGTGTAGACCAGTCACTGGAAGCAAGCTGTCCCAGGAAAGGGTCTTTCATGCACCACAAAGGGCAGCTGGCAACACTTCTAGCTGCTGGAAAATATTATTAGGAAATCTGGATAGTACCGCAAAATTTCCCACTGTAGGCTATCCCCGTGTACATCCTGTTCATGTCCTGCCCCACCTTTGTGTAATAAGAAGACAATATCTGTAAGTTTCGACAGAACTGTACAGTATGAAACATTGGTTTCTTTGATGACAATAAATTTTTAAAAATGAGATAATCTAAAAGTATACAAAAGTACTCTGCACCTTTGTCTTCTTGTGGAATAGAAGGATAGCAGGGATGTTTGGGGACTATCCTTGCTAGGAAACTAAGGAACATAAAGGCTGGAGTATGAGAATTGAAAAGACTGTCCCAAGGTCATTCATTAGGTAAATTCTCTTACAGTCTTGTGACACAACGTTAAAAATCAAGGTTGACGTCGTTCTTTAGCTTCAATGGCTGCTGATCATTCTATCACCTGGTGATTTGTCACTTTAGTCATAGTTTTGCTCTCTGTGGACTTCCCCTCTGTATGTCTTTAGGTCATCACCCTTTCTATTTTTTTTTAAAGTCCGCTTGTCATTAGATTTAAATCTCTGCTCATGATAATGGTTTGATTTTAATCTGATCATCTCTATAATGATCATTATTATAGAGTCATAGTTTCATTATCTTTTCAAACGGTCACAATGCAACCAGTCACATAAAGTAACGTGCTGGTGACTCCTGGTGAAATTTCTCTACAGTTTGCATGTATTTCTCATCTCATTTACCCTCACTGCACGTATTCTAACCTAAACCTTATCATCTTTGTGTTCATCATCATAATTATACCCTACATGTGTCTTCTGCATCTCATGGTGTATCTATGTCAGGTACTCTTTGGAACGTCATCCTTTGTCACTCAAGTCCAAACTTTAATAGGAATGCAGGGCCTCTACCATCCTATAGGAACCTATTCTTTCACCTAATTTCACATTATGTCCTTGTCAGGTACCTTCCATGCGGCACTCATTCAAGGAAACTACTTTTTTCATGGTTATCCTGAGAAATAATTAATATACAAAGAGCTACATACATATGATACATACAAACTGTGTGTTTGGATCAAAGGAAACACCCTTCTACAGTGTCCATATATTCATGGCAACAGACATGATCACTGTCTCTCAAAATTTCCTTGTGTTTCTCTGTTTTCTTGTGTCTTGCTTTGTCTTTTTCTGGTGGTAAAAACAGTGAACACAAGATTTACTCTCAATAGATTTTGAAGCATGCAATACCATATTGATAACCATGGGAACAGTGTGTACAGCAGATCTGTAGAATTAATTCTTCTAGTGTACCTAACATCCATGCCCACTGAAAACAAATCCCCATTTTTCTAAACATCAAAGAATTTAAGACACTTCTGCTGTCTTATTTTCACTTAGGTTACTTTGTAAGAGATAGATAGATAGATAGATAGACAGACAGACAGATAGATATCAATATCTCCCTTGATCCTTCTCTTTCTCCCCTTTTTCTTCCTGTCTCTCTGTTTGTCTCTCTCATTCGAGTTCAGTTCCTCCTTCCAGCCTCTTTTCAAGTACCATATGGTTTACAGACATACCAGTTGCACTTAATAATCATGGCTCTTCCAGTAAGAGATTTTGTTGGCTTTTGCACTTACATTAGCATAATTTGTCTGTAGATTGTCCCAACAGGCTCTTCTAAGAGAATGTTAAAACTCAGGAAAATGGGATAACATATTTTTATCTGTGTGCCGTATCAGCTGAAGCAGTCAGAATTTGCTGAGTGATTTTCTTATCAATATTATAAACAAAAAAGTCACATTTCATTTGGCCACCAATTCTTTGGCTTAATCATTTTTATCTTCAATATCTTAAAACTTTTTCTTTTGCCAATTGTGGAGCTTGAACTCAGGGCCTGAGCACTGTCCTTGGACTTGTCTCAAGGCTACAGCTCTACCACTCAAGCCACAGCACCACACCACTTCTGACATTTTTCTATGTATGTGGTACCAAGGAATGTAACCCGGGTCTTTGTGTACGCTAGGCAAGCACTCTACCACTAGGCCAAACTCTCGCCCCATATTAAAACTTTTTCTGCCAAGTAATACATACAAAATCCCCCCACCCCCCTAAACCACTTCTTTACCTTCCTTAGAAGTGAAAGGATTTTGATGTCAACACCTCTTGAAAGAATAGAGCAGTTTGATTTGGAAGATAGAATTGTGGTTTTCCTGTTCAGACATTGCACTCAAAGGCCCCTCCCTAACTTATGCCCAAACTATTTTCCAAGAGAACTGTATTACACACACCCATTATAACTTTATCTTCAGAAGTTACAAAGACCAGCATTGGCCAGTAGAATATTATAATGAGAGATGGCTTTAAGATGTGATGGTTGTGGTTCTGGGCCAAACACACAATCTTTTATGTCAAGGAGAAAATACAAGGCATTCTTCTCATGATGTTGTCTTCTCTAATCAGTGTCATGTAAAAACAGCATTTTAAAAAGAAAATTATCTTCACAAGCAGAGTCTAGTGAAGGGAAATAAAACATCCAAATCTCATTATCTCAAGATGAAGAATGCGCCGTCATTATACAAATACCTTTCCTAAGTTAAAAGTATGTATTTTTAACCCAAGGATGAAGAATCATATTTTTCATCTGAGCTAGGCAGGAGGCTGAGATCTAAGGACTGTAGTTTGTAGCTAGCTGGGGGAGGAAGTCTGTGAGACTCTTATCCCCAATTAATAGAATAAAGCGTAGAGTAGATTTATGGCTCAAGTGATACAGTGGCAGGCTTGAGCAAAAAAAGCCAAGTGAATGTCAGAGACTCCCCCCCATTTAAGCCTTAGTCCTAACATTCATTTATGTAAATGTATCTGTCTAGTTATATCATCTCTTAAACATTTGTAGTTCAATCATGTACTCTTGTTTCAGATATCTTTTCTTTTTATTTATTTTCATATGCTGTATTGTGAGCTTCCTACATATGTAACTGAATATATGTCCCACCTCTTACTTCCATCAAACACCTATTTAAAACATTCTCAGAATGTAGAATATTTCATTAAGGGACTTGCCTAAGGAAAGACTATCAATCTACTTCATAGGACTTGTTTTACAAAATATTCCTAAACAAAGGATTGT
The DNA here is from genome assembly GCF_031878675.1 of Megascapheus bottae. Taxonomy (NCBI): domain Eukaryota; kingdom Metazoa; phylum Chordata; class Mammalia; order Rodentia; family Geomyidae; genus Megascapheus; species Megascapheus bottae. The sequence goes on along the minus strand of NC_143511.1, from coordinate 75,167,186 downwards.
TCCCTTTGTTGGTAATATACACAGTATATTCATGTTTTTACAACAATAATATTCTAGTAAGGCTAAGGACATGTGAAGGGCAATAAAAATAACTTCAATATATTATTTTCTTTTACTTTCAGAACAAGTCCTAAGGCTAAACAGAAACATAAAATATAAATAAAAACATGATATACCCTGTGACAGAGCATTTTAACATCAATTCTTTTAAGAGATAAAGGTGAATATTTTCTTCTGTCTCCCTGTAGAATGAGACTCAATGAACCATT